>NC_138161.1:141803478-142095978 GCF_964165515.1 Mesoplodon bidens
GACAGTCCTCTTATTCAATTACCACATCTAAGCAATCGTCCTACTGAGCATAACTCCTAAATATTTCCGTCTGTCTCTTTCTCTCCATCCTTACTATTATAGCCCTTGCTGAGTCATCTTACTATGATAGAAATCTCATCTCTTCTTGTAGAAAGTCTGAAGGGCTCCCCACTGCCTACAAGTCAATGCCTGAGCTTCCTGTAATGGGATGAATGGTAGCCCTCCAAAAGATATGTCCACCCAGAACTTGTGAATGTGACCTTATTTGGCCAAAAGGTCTTTGTGGATGTAATTAAGTTAAGGATCTTGAGAGGAGATCATCTTGGATTAGGGTGGGCCCTAAATCCAATGACAATTGTCCTTATAAGAAAAGAGAAGGGAAGAAACCACGGAGGAAAAGATGATGTAAAGATGGAGGTAGAGGTTAGAGTGATGCCATCTACAAGAACACCAAGAGTTGCCAGCAGCTACCAAAAGCTAGCAGAAAGGCATGAAACCGATTCTACTTCAGAGCCTCCAGAAGGAATTAACCCTGATTTTGAACT
Source organism: Mesoplodon bidens (assembly GCF_964165515.1). NCBI lineage: Eukaryota > Metazoa > Chordata > Mammalia > Artiodactyla > Ziphiidae > Mesoplodon > Mesoplodon bidens. The sequence continues at coordinate 141,804,024 of NC_138161.1, forward strand.
TCAGGTCCTCAAATTGTGAGAGAATAAATTTGCTGTTTTAACTCACCTAGTTAGTGGTAACTTTCACAGCAGCCCTAGCAAACTAATGTACTCCCCAATATGGTGAACGTGGCCCTCCAGTTCAATTTCTGCCCACTAACAAGGCTCAGTACTCCTTGTTTTATATTTGAATTAACTGCATGGTCCATGCTTTTCCACTGCACAGACTACATTCTTATTTGTTTCCATAATTTTACTCACTTCTTCACTTCTTACTGAAATCCTGCTGGCCCAACAATAGCCCAGACCCATTTTCTGGACTCACATTCTTCCTTCAGGGTTTGTCTTGGGCATTTTCTCCAGGAAACCTGCTGGGACCTCCTCATGTTGGTGCATCCGTCCCCTTCTCTTCACATTCATGTTTGGAGCTCATTCTCATTTAAAAACTAATAATGAGAATTCAGGAGGCAAAGGAACATGACTTTTTCCCCTTTTGAAAGGCCAAAGTAGGTTTCTGCAAAAAAGAAAACTAGCAGCCTTTTGGAAATTACTCCAGTGTCTGACAAGGGATAGATTGAGTCTGCAGACAGTCACTCCTGTGAAGAAGCCTCTGATAACTTTAGCTTCCAACGTGAAAAATAATATGACTGCAAGATAAGTGGGTGAGGGAAAGACTCAGAGATTTACTTCCCTTTGTTAAGAAGGGGAAAGAACAAAAAAAGGAGCGGTGCATCAGAGCACTGATTGACACTAGATATTTAACTTCTTTTTTTTTCTCCCGTTGCGGAGCACAGGCTCTGGATGCGCAGGCTCAGCAGCCATGGCTCACAGGCCCAGCCGCTCCGTGGCATGTGGGATCTTCCCGGACCGGGGCACGAACTCGTGTCCCCTGCATCGGCAGGCAGACTGTCAACCACTGCGCCAACAGGGAAGCCCTAGATATTTAATTTCTTTAAATGTTATTCTAAGTTATGTATGCTCTACTTCTAGGGTTTATGGCCCAGGGTTCTGGGCTGCTGTAATAATTGAAAACTATGCTTATATGTCCTATTGGTTCTATTTCTATAAGAAATACACAATTGGGAAGAAAAGCATGTTCTTCTTTTAACTCCATTTGCCACCCTTAATGAGAAGAATGGCTGATTAAAAAGGTACTATGCCACCTGTTACTAAATTTCCAATGTATAAAGAGAATGTGGATGGAAACAAATTGATTTCTAAATGTTTTCTTCCTGGTCAATACTCAGTTGAGTTGTGGCAGATATCATGATGGTCATACTTATAATAGCAAAGTTGGGAAATATAGAAAGTGGGACCAATATCTTGTTTTTTTTTTTAAGGTAGCCATGTGGTGGTATAACTTTGGTGTACTGTCACTTGGTACTCAAAAACAAGTAAATACATGGTGTGTCATAATTATTTTGGAATTTCTATATTTTAATTGCTCCTGGTGCAAGATTACCTTAAAGCCATGTCCTGAAACAGGAGTGTTCTTTACATTATGAATCCGTGAGACCTGAAATTAAACATGGCACATCTTGGGGCATCGATTTTCCTCATGTATTTACACCACAAATATATTTTGAAGTAAAACCAACAGGATTTCCTGACGGGCTGTATGTGCATTGAGAACAGAAGTGTGGAATCAAGGAGAACCCCAATCAAGGAATAATAATATTATTTCCTGAGATCAGGAACATTGTTGGGAGAGGATGGTGTTTTCTGCATTTTAAATATGAGTTTCCTATTAGATATCTGAACAAAGATGTCAAGTAGGCTGATGGATATATAAGTCTGGAGTTCAGGGGAGCAGTTGGCTTGGAGATTAACACCTGGAAATCATCAGCACAGAGTTGGTTGTTAAAGTCAGGAGACAGATGGAAATTACCTACCAAGAGTGTGAGAGTAAATAGTGACTAGGACTGAGCCCTGCAACATCCCATAATTTAGAATAAAAGGGGAATGATCTAGCAAAGGAGAACAAGAAGGAGGGACCAGTGCCAGGAGAATGTGGTGTCTCTGAAGACAAGTGGCAAAAGTGTCAAACGCTGATGAGAAGCTAAGTTGAGACCTGAACTTTATTTGGCCAGGTAGAGATTACTGGTGATATTGACAAGAGCAATTTCAGTGGAGTGGCAAAATAAAAGCCCAATTGGAATGGGTTCAAGAGAATCTATGCAAAGAACTAATGGATATAATGAGTATAGACAACTTTAAAAATAATTTTCCATAAAGAGAAGTGAGAAATGGAACAGAGGTGGAGCAGAATGTGGGGTTAAGGAACATAATGCAGCATGTTTGTAAGTTGATAGGGATTTTGAGGCTACTTACTATTGTAAGAAACAGTAGATTAAATCCTCAAAACATCAAAGCAAGAATTCCAAAGAAATTCAAAGCATAAAACATTCTTTCTTGATGGCAAAAAGTTAGGCATATTTCTTTTAAACAAAGATGCTTCATTCCACAGTATAACAGAAGTCCTTGCTCCAGACAATGTGATTTCTATATTCACAATCTACAAACTTACAAACCGTTGGACTTAAAGAGTTCAGTAAAGTTGTTGGATATAAGATCAATACACACAAATCATTTGTGTTCCTATCTATCAGTAACAAAAATGCTGGATTTTAAAATCCATTTTAAAATGGATTTTTAATATGTAACACCTAAAAAAATAACAAAACAAACAAACAAAAAACCCTAGAAAATAATTCAGAATTTATGCAACAAAAGACGTATGGAACCTGTATATACTGATATAACATCAAATTTACCCAAAAGACATAAAGGATCTATACAAAAGAGATAAATCTTGTTCAGCCCATTAATGGAATGATTTAGTTCTTGTATAGATGGCAATTCTCCTGAAATTAATCTATTCATTCAATACAATTAAATACTTCATCAGATGTGTGTGTGTATGAAACTTTACAAAGGGTCAATAATAGCCAAGACAGTTTTGAAGTAAAATAAGAATAGAGTAGGTTGTCTTGCCCTATTATAAAGCTATAATAATTAAGGTAACATTGGCACAAGGATGATCAAATAAAACAATGGACCAGAATAGAAATCCCAGAAAAGGTACTATGTATATATGGAAAATTGATATGTGGCAGAAGTAGCATTTATAATTACAAATCTTTTTGGAAATAATTTTCTATTGATTAATGATAATGCTTATCCATATGGAAAAATAAAACATCCCTACCTCACACCATATGTAAAAATATATGATTATAAACCTAAAAGAGAAAAGCAAACAATTTTTTAAAAAAGAAAATATAATTATGTATTATTCCTACCATAACCAGAATCTAACCCTGAGAAAACATCTAACAATTGAGGGACATTCTACAAAAATAAATGACCTGTACATGTAGCAAAAAAGAGTCCATGTCAGTCAAGACAAATAAAGGCTGAAGTATTACAGATTTAAGGAACCTTAATAGACATAAAATTAGATGTAATGTATTATCATGAACTGGATATTATACCAGAAAAAAACTTCCCAAACTAACATCATTATAAAGACTGACAAAATTTGAGCATGAACTATAGATCACAGTTTTTTTATCAATGTTAAAATTCCTGATTTTGATAATTATACTGTAGTTATGTGAGTGAATGTCTTTGTTCTTGGGAACTATGCAGTGAAGTATTAAAGAGGCATGATGTGTACAACTTTCAAATGATTTAGAAAAAGTATACTATCAATAATGCATACTAATTAAAATAAGAATGATTAAATAATTATATAATGTGAATTATATAATTTATTATTTTCTATTATATTTCTATTTTTATTATATATTATTTCTATTATATACAACACATAATTATATTAATGTGCAATAAAGTAATTATGTATATATAGAGAGAATAATAAAGCAAATGTGACAAAATGTTGGCAATTGGTGAGTCTGGATAAAAAGTATCCAGAATTTGTAAGTTCTCTATGTTTGAATTATTTTAAAATGAAAAGTTAAAGTAAATATAGGAAATATTGTACTTATAAATCCAAATATCAAATATACATCATGAAGAGAAATATTCAGAAATTTGACTACATTAAAAATTTCAAAAAACATCTGTGTGAGAAAAGACCAAGAACAAAGTGCAAAGATAAGTCACATATTGAGGGATAGTTGCAAAACTTGCAACAAGTTAGGATCTAAAATATATTAAAAATCCTAATAAGTTAACAAGAGAAAACTAACAAGCTTAAGGATATAAACAGGCAAATCACAGAAGAGGAAAGCTTAATGGCTACTAAATATGCATCATTATTCAACCTATTCAGAATAAGGGAAATGAAAACTGAAGCAACAATTTCACATCAACCATATAGGCAAAAAACTTAAAAATTGGGCCATGCCAAATATCAGCAAGGATACTGAGTAGTGTGAACTCTAGGACAGGACTGGTGGATGTTTAATTTATTATTACTAGTTTATTATTAATTTATTATTACTAATTTATTATTACTAGGAGAGCAATTTGACACTAATCCTACAAACCCAATCCCCATATTCCTATGTTAACACATCAGACAAATGATCACACAGGTGCACAAACAACATGTAAAAATTTATTGCAGCACTTTTTGTGATGATAAATTACAGAAGCAACAAAATGCCCATAAAGGAGAATGGATAAGTAATTGCAGTATGTTCACACAGTGGAATACTATACTATACATTTGTTAAAATGAGCAACTTACAGTTACATGTACTGAGACAGATTAATCTCATAATTATTAGTAAAAGAAAAAAAGCCAGTTGCAGAACAATATCATTTATGTAAGTTTTAAAACATCCGATCAATTCCAGGTATTGTTTATAGATACTATTATGGATTGAATTGTGTCTCTCAAAAAGATTTGTTGAAGTCTCAGAATGTGATCTTATTTGGAGATAGTATTGCTGTTAGTCATTAAAGTCATAATCCAGTATGACTGATGTCTTTATAAGAAGAGAAGACAGAGACACACAGGGAGAATGCCATGAAGGCAGAAACTGATGTTAAAGCTACCACAAGGCAAGGAACACCTGGGGTTACCAGAAGCTGAAAGAGGCAAGGAAGGATTCTCCACTAGAAGTGTGGAAGGAGCACAGCCCTGTTAACACCTTGATTTTGGACTTCAAGCCTCCAGAACTGTGAGAAAATAAATTTCTGTTGTCCTAAGCCACCAAGTTTATGATACTGTGTTACAGCAGCCCTCAGAAATTAATACAGATAAATTCACATCTATGGATATAAAATGGAAAGTGTATATATAGTCACACATGCAAGGGGATAGTAAGTACCAAATTCAGGATGGTGTTTATCTCTAGGGAACAAGGAGAGTTTCACAGATGGCTCTAATTATAACCAAAATGTGCTATTTCTTTTAAAATAGAGCAAAATAAGGTTTGACATAATTTGGTAGAGGGTCTAAAAGGGTTTGTCATATTTTCCTGCATGTATAAAGTACAGTATAATACAAAAAGAAAAAAAAATGTAAATTTTAAGAAGTACCTGGGGTATGTGTGAGTGGGGCATGAGTTCTTCTGGAGTCAGTCTAGCAGGGTTGATGCCCATTTGGATGGGGCTAACTGTTGGGAGGATATGGCGGGGAAGAGTTATTGGATATAGTGGTTTGGCGCCCATTGGTAGAGGCTGGGCAGTGACAGAAATTCAGTGATGTTGATTACTCTCCAAGACTGGCATTGCCTTTAAGATACATGCAGCCCAAGTGAAGGTAGATCCTTCTCAAAAGAATTATCAGAAATTAATTTTTATTCATTATAGGAGAGAGTCTGCCTCATTGTTGAGAAGCTCTTGTTAATAACTTTTAACTGTACAGTTCTTTAAAGTTTAAAATGTAATTAGAAACCAGTTAAAATATATTAAACTGGATTTTTCTCACCTGCAACTTCACCTAGCAGTCCAGATTCTGTCTTTATAAGCAGAATCCTTCTTTGCTATCACTCGGTCTCCCTAGATCTTCTCTCCCCAGCCTCAATGCCCCTACTCATTTTTTTTTTTAGAGACAGCCTCTAGGACTTCCCTGGTGGCATAGTGGTTAAGAATCTGCCTGCCAATGCAGGGGACATGGGTTCGAGCCCTGGTCCAGGAAGATCCCACATGCTACGGAGCAACTAAGCCCGTGCACCACAACTACTAAGACTGTGCTCTAGAGCCTGTGAGCCACAACTACTGAGCCCACGCGCCTAGAACCCATGCTCTGCAACAAGCGAAGCCACTGCAATGAGAAGCCCATGCACTGCAATGAAGAGTAGCTGCCACTGGCCGCAACTATAGAAAGCCCGCACGCAGCAACAAAGACCCAACACAGCCAAAAATAATAATAAAAAAAATAAAATACCTAGGAATAAGCCTATCTACAAAAAAAAAAAGACAGCCTCTAGTGTGCAGATCCATCTTCAAACTATTAAGACTATAGGTGTGTTCAAAACTTTCAGCGTGCAGCTCAGAAGCACAAAGACTGTTTCAGCTTTCTTTCTGACTTATGGTTGTTTGCTGAGGTGAGGACCCAGGGGTCTGAGCTGGCAGTGCCATTGTGAAGAGTGCTGACCCTCAAGTCATACAGGCTCTGTGGCCATCTGCAAAATGGAAATAATTCTAGGCTAATAGGGTTGCTATATGGGTTAAATGAGATATTGCAAGTAAAGTGTCTGGTGTCTCGGAAGACTTAGTAAATGTCAGCCACAGTAATTTATTTTACTGGCCCCTAGCTCCACAGAAGTGGGTGTTCCTATAGTATTGGCAAGGTCCTCATTAACCCAAGTGGACCATCCTAGGAAAAATATCACAGAGGATTTTTGGTCTCTACAAATGAATTTATCACTTAATTTCATGATTCAAAATGTCTCACAGCATGAAAATTTCTTTTTTTCCTCTGGGTTTATTGAGATGTAATTGATGTATAACATTACATAATTGACGTTTAAATTTAAGGTGTACAAGGTGTTGATTTGATACACTTACATATTGCAAAATGATTAACACCATAGCATTAGCTAACACTTCCATTAGCACAGAAGTTTCTTATATTGAGGCTAATGCTGAAATAGCATGATTTAGTTCTTGTTCCTGTTTTCTTTCTCTGAATTATCTCACCAGGTGTTGGTTCTACACACAGAAAACCAAGAGGATGTGGGGTTTCTTATTATAACTGAAGCCTTAAATTCTACCTTCTCCTTCAGTGTTAGATTAGGGGAAATTTTTTAATCCTCTCTCCTAGGGAAAATGGCCAGCATCTTCTAGTCTATGGGACTTTCCTTAGGGACTAATATTCCTGCCACCAATTTTGAAAAATTTGAAAAAATCCACAATTTGGGGAAAAACTGCTCCATTTTACTTTAGGCTAGTTTAAGATTATTTTTTATAATGAGAAGATCCAGTGTCAGCAGGATGACACTGAAATGAAATAGTCTCATATACTGCTGGTGACAATATGAATTAGAAGACTTTCTGGAGAGTAATTTAATAACTTGTGCCAAATGCCTCAAAAGTGTTTTGACTGTTTGGCCCAGCAATTTTATTTACAGGAAAATTGAGCTTTCTAGGGAAAGATCAATGAACAAATATGTTTTAAATAGCATTATTTATTGCTGGGGAATTTTTTAAAAAAGAAATGTTCAAGAATATGGCATTAGTTAAATTTTGTCCTATCATCAGATGGACTATTATACAGCTAATAAAAATGTTTATGAAAAGTATGAAAACCTCTGCTTATAAAATATCAAGCTAAGAAAAGATATAAATTATATTCAGAGAATGGCTTATGTTGTGGAAAATGATACACACAGGAATAAAGAATGGCTAGCAATAGATGACACTGGATGGATAGTTTTTAATTTCCTTTTCTAAATTATTATGTATCTTCCAAATCTTCAATAAGCCTGCAAACCCTTTGTTATCTGAAAAAGTCAATATAAAAAAGAGCAAAAAAATATGTCACCCAAACGTAACTTTTATGTTTATCAATATATTACCTTAAATAGTCAAATAGTGCTAAAAATCTTATAACAAAAAATAGCAGTCACCTGCCCCTCTCCTCACCTTCCTCCTCCATCCTGTAAAGAAGTAACCACTTTAAAATTTCTAGCTTCTTTTTATGGCATTTAATCCATATATCTACAGAGATTCCTTGTTTCATCACATTTATACACTGAATTTTTATTACAGTAGATGAAGATTTTAGGATGGTCAACTATCCCCATTAACCATTCCCTTTCTTCCCTGTGTACGTATACCAAAATTTTCAGTTGAATACTTTCTATTCCTATAACTGTGGAAATACTCTTTCTTGCTTTGCCAGGCAGGGTATTATAGTGTATCATATATTGCAGTTTTATACTGTATTATAGTATATAGTGCATATGTTCCCTTTCTTGTATGACTTATGATTTTTCTTGAAATTAATTATTGTCTTATTTTTTTATTTGCTTAATTTTCTTTGGCCTAATGGCTGTTTTTCAACACCCTCCAACTACTCAGTAAGCCACCTCTAAATACAGCTCTCCCCATGATAAATATTTTTAGATCATCTCTTTGCTCATCCTGCCTGACACCTACCTGAGACCTACATCCTACCTGAAGATGAGACATCCTACCTGAAAGCCTCTGTTTTCCAGCTCACCCTGGACTGGTTCCTCTGTAGTCCTCTTGTGCATCCTGGCAGTTTCTATGCTGTCATAATGGATATTCATGCTCTTATATTAGATACCATATTTCTAGGATCTGATATCCTCCCATATCTTTTCTTCATTTTGTCAAGGTACATCCACCAGGTAAAGGCTTCATGAAAGATAAAAATGTGATACATTACATGTGTAAATATACTCATTCTATCTTCACTCATAATTGATACTTTTGCTGGGTATAGAATTCTATGTTGAAAACCATATTCAATCAGTTGCTGTTGAGAAGGCCCATTTACTTGATTCTTGTAGGTAATCTGCTTTTCCTATTTGGACATTCTTTGGGTCTTCTCTGTGTGTTCTTTAATTTTATAATTATGTACCTTGGCATGGGTCTAATTTTGTTTATTGGGCAAGTACTGAGCAGGCTCTTTTAGTCTAAAAGCAAGTGCCCTTTAGTTCTTAGGTACTTTCTTGTACTTAAAAAAATAATTTCCTCTCCACCATCTTATTTGGTCTCTCTTCTTTAAATTATTCTTATTTGTATATTAAAGCCCCAGAAGTGCTTTTCTAATTTTCTTACTTCTCACATTCATTTTTCCTCTTTCTTCTTTTTAGTTCTACTTTTGATCATTTTACCAACTTTTAAATTTTGACTAATTAATCACATGTGTAATTTCTAAGAGCTCTTTCCTTCTCTGGTTATTCTTTTCTAAAGTTTGTTGCTTTTATGTCATGGATGTAATATTTTCTCCTTAAGGATATTAATTATCGTTCTTTGGGAGTTTTCATCTGTTTCTAGCATTGTCTCTGTTTCCTCAAATTTCCTTTTGTTTCTTTGCTTTTAATCCCTTTTTTCTTTTCATGGTAAAGTGTTGTTATCCATTTATATCTAAGAGTGAGTTTCCTAAAACCTCATTGAAAGTTCTTTGGATATGGGTAAGGCCTTGCCTCTGGAGTAGTTTACTTTCTCCAGAGAAGAGTCCTTCAGTCTTTTGCCTGCATGTATGAGCCTAACTGATAGCATTCTGTAACTGGGTGGGAAAGAACATTGGAGAGGGTTTTCTCTATTCAGTGTTTTTCACTTAATCTTCCCTCCTGCATTCTATCTGAGCCAAGTCCAGAGTTCTCTTGTTCAAATTTTTCAGAGAATATATTTCTAGTACTCTAGAGGTAGGGGATTGATCACTTGACTATGAAGTGACATGAGCTTGGAGATTCTAATTGTTTCTTATACAGACTAAACAATCCCTGTTTTCAGGTCCCCCTCCACCTTATCTTCTGAAGTACATGATACTTACTGAGCCTTTCCGGGGTTCTGTGGTAGTTACTCTCTGCAAGTAATTAAATTGACCTTTCCATTCCTCAAAGTAATTTATTTTACTTACCCATTGCTTTCCCTCTGTCTATATATTCTACTTCAAGTGTCAATGAAAATGAAGTTTGTTTGTTTGCTTATTTAATTTTTCTCCTTGGTATTTGGAAGTGATTTTCAAGCAGGAAGAGAAGTGAAAACATCTTAATTTCACTTTTAAATGTAAGAAAATATATCCTCAAAACGGACACCGAGTTAGCCTCTTTCCTCATGCCTCCTGCATCTTCATGGGGGCAGTAGAGGACCAGCTAGTGCAGGGTTGAAAGGAAAGAACAGGGGCAAGCTCTCTGCTGACATGTTCCTAAACATAATGAGAATATGCATCCAGTGTTGGACAAAACCTGTTTTTCTTTCTCTCTCATTTTTTGATGCTCAAATTCAAAGGAACTTATATCCCAGGTTTGCATGTACCCTGCAATATATAACTGATTCTGTTTAGGATGATTCTTGTAAATAAAGTGAATAGGGCAAGCAAAGTGATTTTTGTAGATGAATTAACATTTTTAGATGCCCATGGGAACTTGCTTTAAGAGTAGTAAATCCTTGCACAGCATGTAGATGGAATTTTTAAAGGAAAGATTTTCTTTAAAATATGCTACATTCATGCAGGTACAGAAGAAAGACCCAGTAGCCATTCTCTTTCTTAACAAAATTCCAAGTGGGGATTTCTCTTTGGTTCTAAAGCAAAGACTGTTCATTAATAGAATGTGCATTTGTCCCACATGGGAGATTTCCCTCAGGGAGATACTTCCCAGTGACTGTCCTGCGTGGATGCTGTAGTCAAGTGTGTCCCATATGAATTTCTCATATGAATATTACTAGCAGTCTCATATCTGTGTTGGGGGTTGAGAGTCTTTATTTATTTATTTATTTATTTTGTGGTACCCGGACCTCTCACTGTTGTGGCCTCTCCCATTGCGGAGCACAGGCTCCGGACGTGCAGGCTCAGTGGCCATGACTCACGGGCCCAGCCACTCCGCGACATGTGGGATCTTCCCGGACCAGGGCACGAACCCATGTCCCCTGCATCGGCAGACAGACTCTCAACCACTGCGCCACCAGGGAAGCCCGAGAGTCTTTATTTTGAATAATCTTGATACAGTTTGTAATAGGAGACCAGTAGAACATAGTACAGCTCCTAAGCACTTTCACGTTTATCTGAAACTCAAAATATGGATGTTAAAACAAATCTTACTGTCTTAATTTACTTCTTATTTCTATACATGTGATTCTCAGATCATGTCTATTGCGTCTTTCTATCTTGAAACACCATCTAGGTATTTTGAAAACTCTGAGTTAAAAGAAAGTGTTAGGGTCTTAAATATCTCTAAATAAAATATTTCCATTAATGCCTATAAACAAAATCCCACATTCCAGCAGCAAATATAAAGAGGATGGAGGCAGGAAAGAATGGAGAAAGGGAGAAGAGAAATCCCTTTCTTGGGAAACAGATTGTTTTGTGCCTGGGGACAGAGATTGAGGAGGAATGGATATTTGGCTGATTCCCACCCTGGAGCAAGCACTCCTCTCTTCACTGTATAACATTAAATCACTACATCCACACAGGAGTTCTGCAAAGCAGGTATCAGCATTCCCAAATTGTAGGTGAACAGACTGAGGCTAGATATTTTGTGTAAACTGCCTATAGTAATTCAAGTAGTAAACAAACCTTCTATGTAAGTAGTAAAGACAAACAAATAAAATAACAAGAGCAACAACAGCAACAATACCAGTCAAGTTTCCCTAAGACTAATCATGAGAGCTCGGAGGAGCAACTTGGATAACTTAAACCATGTTATTCAATGAACACCTTAACTGCTTAGTACTAATGCTATGTTTATACACTCCCTAGTACATAGGAAAATGGAGAGGTTGATGACATTGAGGTTGACAACAAATGTTTTCTTGACTAAATGTTCACTTTATCACTGAGCATAACTTAAAAAAATTTTCAAACCCATGTGGAGTTTGTTATATGTTTACAGTCCTATAACATTAGGATCTCGCTGTCATGGAAGACACTTGAACCCTGAACAAATCTAATTATCTATGAATTCCTGTTACAGAAAGGGGAGAAAAAAATTATTGGGTCATAGTCAGGACATCTGGATTCAACCTTGACTCTTACATTTAATAGCTACAGGATTATTATAAAAAATAAACAAGACCACTTTGGGTCTTGATTTCTTACCTGTATGATGAAGACATTGTAATATGAGATCTGTTATAATTCCTATACTGTTAGAGTACATCCTTCCTGTTGGACAACTTTCCATCAGAAAGAATTCATGGATGATAAGTTTGTCCTTAACTTTCTGAAGAGGTATTTATTTTGCCCTCACACTTTTTTTTTCTTTGCAGTACGCGGGCCTAACTGTTGTGGCCTCTCCCGTTGTGGAGCACAGGCTCTGGACGCACAGGTTCAGCGGCCATGGCTCATGAGCCTAGCCGCTCCGCGGCATGTGGGATCTTCCCAGACTGGGGCACGAACCCATGTCCCCTACATCGGCAGGTGGACTCTCAACCACTGTGCCACCAGGGAAGCCCTGCCCTCACTCTTAAATGATAGTTTGGGTGGGTATAACATTCTATATTCAAAAGTATTTTTCTTTACAACTTTGAAGACACTGATTTACTGTCTCTCTCCAACCAGCATTCCTGATAAGTCTCATTTCAATTTTATTTAACAAACAATTGTATAGAATATACTATGTGCCAGACATTGTTCTATGTGCTTTCTAAATATTAACTCATTTATTCCCTTAGCCACCTTAGGAGGTAGGTATTATTATTATCCAATTTTACAGTTAAGGAAAATGAAAGACTAAGGATAAAGAGCTTGCCTGAAGTCCCACTGTTTGCAAATGGTAGAACTAGGATTCAAATCCATGCATTTCAGCTCTTAACTAGCATGCTTTTTTGGCTCTTCTTATTTATTTATTTTTTGGCTGTGTTGGGTCTTCGTTGCTGCATGTGAGCTTTCTCTAGTTGCAGAGAGTGAGGGCTACTCTTCATTGTGGTGAGCAGGCTTCTCATTGTGGTGGCTTCTCTTGTAGCACGAGCTCTCCATGCGCAGGCTCAGTAGTTGTGGCACACGCGCTTAGTTGCTCCATGGAATGTGGGATCTTCCTGGATCAGGGCTCGAAGCTGTGTCCCCTGCATTGGCAGGCAGATTCTTAACCACTGCACCACCAGGGAAGTCCCTTGTGGGCTCTTTTATTCCTGTTTCTTTGTACATCATCTTTTTTTTTTTTTTGTAAAAGTTTTTAGGATCTTCTCTTTTTCCTTGGTGTTCTGAAATTTCACCATGATATGGATAGGTGTGTATGTATATGTGTGCATGTGTGTTTAATCTTTATCCTACTTGCTAAGCCCTTTTAATCAGGTGGGCTTAATAATTATTTTTATTTAATTTTTGGAAATTTTATCTATACATTCATGTATCTACCCCCTTACATTCTCTTTATTTCCGTTTTTGGAACTTCTTTGAAACAGATGATGAAACTTCGGGCTCTTTAGACCCTGTCCCTTCATTTTGTTTTCATACTCTTACCTCTGCATTTCTGCTGCATTCTGGTAAGATTCCTCCACTTAAACTTCCAGCTCATTAATCATTCTTCTGCCAAGTGCATTTTGCTTTGTAGACCGTCTATTGAATTTCTTCAACAATCTAATTTTTTTTTTTTTTTTTTTTGCGGTACGCGGGCCTCTCACTGTTGTGGCCTCTCCCGTTGCGGAGCACAGGCTCTGGACGCGCAGGCTCAGCGGCCATGGCTCATGGGCCCAGCCGCTCCGCGGCATGTGGGATCTTCCTGGACCGGGGCACGAACCCGTGTCCCCTGCATCAGCAGGCGGACTCTCAACCACTGTGCCACCAGGGAAGCCCTCAACAATCTAATTTTTAATATCTAGTACCTTGAATTGATTATTTCACATGCATACATAAGTGTTTATATACATATAGACATCCACAAGCACTATATTTTCCACATGTTTCTGAGGAAATTAATTGAAGTGAATCTACTGTCCTGCTCTACTAATTCTATTAATTATTCTTTCTTAGGTAACATTTCCTCCATTTGTTGAGGTCACTGGCACTTGTGGTGTTGGGTTTCATCAAATATTTAGTGGTTTTTGTTTGAGGACACATTTTTATAGTGAAATAACATGTTAGTAGAGTACCTTCTAATAGCCATACTGGAAAAAGTAAGATTCCCTTGGTACATTAGAAACCGTGAAAGATTTCTTGAAAGATGCATGTCCCATGAGAACATATTGAAAGCAAACCATGCTCCAAAAATATGTATAGAAGAGACAACTGCAAAAAGTAGGCGTGACAGGCACTAGGAAGGCTCTTCATGCAGTGGGAATAAGAGGGATGACAGGGAAGATAATAGGAAAGTGAATTTTCCACTGGGGTCTTGGTCCTCCCTGGGATCTTAGGATGATATTTTAATGATAACATCTCTGGTACCTTGTCCTTGGACCCTGACTTAGTTTTTTGTTTTTTTTAAATTTTATTTTATTATTATTATTTTTTGGCTGCATTGGGTCTTTGTTGCTGACCCTAGGCTTTCTCTAGTTGTGGCAAGTGGGGACTACCCTTCATTGTGGTGCATGGGCTTCTCATTGTGGTGGCTTCTCTTGTTGCAGAACATGGGCTCTCGGTGCATGGGCTTCAGTAGTTGTGCCTTGTGGGCTCTAGAGCACAGGCTCAGTAGTTGTGGTGCACAGGCTTAGTTGCTCCACAGCATGTGGGATCTTCCTGGACCAGGGCTGGAACCCACATCCCCTGCATTGGCAGGCAGATTCTTAATCACTGCGCCACTAGGGAAGTCACCTGACTTAGTTCTTAATAACGTTTGTTGCTTCTTCTCTCCCAAGTTTCTCTTTGAAATCTCTCTTGCCCTTTTTGCTGATTGCCCCACACACCCCTCTGCTCACACCCTCAATGATATTCATTTCACTATGTGATAATTTTTTGGGCAGCTTCCATATAACCAGAGTAAAAATGCACAAGTGTTTGACAGGGAGGAGAGAGAACTGAACTGAGAACCTCAAGACCTAGTTCTTAGTCTCAGAATTGAATTGAACTTTTGTTAGGCTTTGAGTTTCTGATTTTTTTAACAAAATAACTTTATTTATTTATTTTTGGCTGCATTGGGTCTTCGTTGCTCTGCCCGGGCTTTCTCTAGTTGCGGTGAGTGGGGGCTACTCTTTGTTGCGGTGCGCGAGCTTCTCATTGCGGTGGCTTCTCTTGTTGCAGAGCATGGGGTCTAGGCACGTGGGCTTCAGTAGCTGTGGCTTGCGGGCTCTAGAGCTCAGGCTCAGTAGTTGTGGCACACGGGCTTAGTTGCTCTGCGGCATGTGGGGTCTTCCCGGGCCAGGACTCGAACCCGTGTCCCCTGTATTGGCAGGCAGATTCTTAACCACTGCGCCACCAGGGAAGCCTGATTTTTTTTAATTTACTGTAGTAAATATATTTGGAGGATGAAGATTTATATAAGTTTTGTGTTCAGAAATTTTGAAAACTGTAATGTCAAAGTCCCCTACTTCGTTCCAGCAATGTGAGACTTAAAGT
This sequence comes from Mesoplodon bidens, assembly GCF_964165515.1. NCBI lineage: Eukaryota > Metazoa > Chordata > Mammalia > Artiodactyla > Ziphiidae > Mesoplodon > Mesoplodon bidens. The sequence goes on from NC_138161.1 coordinate 141,819,607, forward strand.
ATATGCTTTGCTCAAACGGACCATTAATATCTTTAATCCAACATATATAATGAGATAAATGTAAGCATAAAATTAGAAAAAAATGAGCTGGGCATTAAAATTAATTACAGCTTCTTCAGAAACATGTCAGTTAAGCTGTCAAATTATCATTAAGGATTAATCATATATGAGCTAAAAAATGCCAAAGAAAATTTAGGCATTACGAGTAAAATTATGAAGATAATGAAATAATAGTCTTTGAAGGGAAAAGTCACTCCAGCTCCAGATTCTGAATTTACAAATGGAACAGATTCAGGTCAAGTCCTCTGAAGGGAAGAATGAATGGCATGATGAGCTTGGGGGAGAATCTGGTGGAGGGGAGAATGCAGAGAGCAGAAGCCCTTTACAAAAGATTCTGCCCCTGATTCAGTGGAGTTTATTTCTGCTTCACTTTCCCACTTCACACCCATAAAGGAAAGAAGCTTCTGTGGGTTGTATATAAAGAGCACTGGACACAGATTCAGGAACTGGGGTTCCAGTTCTTATTCCTCCACGTGGTTGCAGAGGGAGCCTGGATGCATCCTAACATCTTGGGACTTATGTTGCCTTAAGCACAGAATGAGAATACAGGGCCATGTGACTTTCCTTCTAGGCTTGAAAAGCTGGGAATAACCAAATGGGAACATACTTAAACATTTTAGACAGTTTATGAGATCTAATCTTTCCTTTCAGTTTAAGTGAAATTACAAATGAAAGAAGTCAGGCAGTGTCCCAGATTTCAGAAAAACAAAATTATTTCAACTCTCCTTCCCCAGCTCTGTCAATGTGCTGTGCCTATTTCAAATCCCAGGTCATTTTTGGCAACCCCTAGGAGAGAGGATTAAACACTTTCCCCTAATCTAACACTGACAGAGAAGGTAGAATTTAAGCCTTCAATTGTAATAAGAAACTCCATCCAAAGTTGATTGTATGTAGAGTGGTATGCTGTATAAAAGATGATGGTGACTATACTTTGGGTGATAATGATGACTGTTCTTTCTTTCCCATGTTTTCAGACCTCTCTCATGCCTCCACACCTGTCATTCTTCTCTTTATTCACCTCACCTTCATTTAAATCTACCTCCCTTTCTGACAGATCCCCAATTTCCAACAAACACATTTTGCCAGGATCAAAGGCAAACACATTTCCATAGCAGTCGAACCCTGCTCAGTGAACTTCACAGCGCATTCAAGTTGTTTAGCCGGAGTGGAGTTGCATAATGAGCCTGGTGCTGGAGATCTCACTCTCGTTGTGCAAACGCTAGAGCAGACAGGGAGCTGACAGGTGTATAACTCTCATTGAAATGGCACGTTTTTCAAGGCTGCTCTGAAGCTAATAGAGGGAATGAAGAAACAGTACAAACGTGCTGCCTTTGCACAGTTAGCCTCAAAACATTAGATATTATTAGTTAGTGGGGTTAGCGAGGAGAGAGAGAAAGAGAGAGAGAGAGAGAGAGAGAGATCTCTAATGGAAGGGATTTAAGTATTCTATGTGTTAATAAATAAGGGGGATTACAGGGTCCTCAAACTCGGCCATAACTTAGCTTCCTACTCTCCTTTCCTCCCTTCCATGTGAAATGCAATAGGCACACAATTGGGTTCTTTTTGTTTGTTTGTTTGTTTTCTCCAGGTTTGACTGCAAATGGCTAACAACATATAAAAAGAGATTCAACTTTAGTGACTATTTCACTAACCAGGTTGGCATAGCTTTTTAAAAGTGCTACCCAGTGTGCATGAGGTACAAGAAAGTAGGCATTTTTCATGCAGTGCTAGTGGAATTCCAGATTGTTATAACATTTTTGAAGGGCAATTTTGCAGTTTGTGTCAAAAGCCTTATAGGTACTCACACACTTTGACTCAGCAATTGTACTTAAAAGTACAAATATGCACAAAGATTTAACTTTAAGAATGCTTATCACAGTATTGTTTATAGAATTTAAGCACTTGAAAACAAAGTGTATGTTCAGCATAAGGGGAATAATTGAATAAATATATTTCATACACAAGGGGAAATGCTTTGTTACCATTAAAACAATGTGATGACAAGGAGTTCTTGTTGACACTGATAATATGCCTGATACATGTTTAAGTTTTAAACACAGCATATGATGCCATTTTGTAAAAAAATGGAAAACGAGTGCATTAAAAACATTGGAAGGATAATACATCAAAATATTAAGTGGCCATATCTGATGATAGGCTTATAACAGGCATTTACTGTTTTCTTTCTTTCTTTTTTTTTTTTTTGTGGTACGCGGGCCTCTCAATGTTGTGGCCTCTCCCGTTGCGGAGCACAGGCTCTGGACACGCAGGCTCAGCGGCCATGGCTCACGGGCCCAGCTGCTCCACAGCATGTGGGATCTTCCCGGACTGGGGCACGAACCCGTGTCCCCTGCATCGGCAGGCAGACTCTCAACCACTGCGCCACCAGGGAAGCCCTGTTTTCTTTTTTATATCTTTATTTTTAAACTGTCTAAAATGAAATGAATTAATTCAGTAATAAAATAAACTGTTTTATAAAAGAAAGATTGAGCTGGGCAGAAATATAAGATAAATCAGAGAGGACGGAGATGAAGGAATATAGTTAAGAAGATGTTACAAAAGCACATCATGCTGATGGCTTGGGCTAGTCTGAGAGTAGGAAGGAGGGGTGATGTTAGAGACATTTTTTAAAGGTAGAATCAACAATATTTCATGACAACAATGAAAGAGTGATGAGGAATGGTGACTTTATGAGATGTGTGTGTGTTTATATGTGTGCTTACTATTGTGAGAAACAACAGTTTATTGTATCGATTTGAGGTGGTAGAGAACATCTAAGGAGATGTCCTACAGATAGTGGAAGAAATGAGACTGTGTTAGGTGTAATGTCAAGGGAGCAGGATTTATTTTATCAGCACACAGCTGGAATGGTAAGAGTTAACAAATGAAAAGACTGTAGTCATTAAAGACCCGTGTACAGGGAGATTAGTGAACATGGAGATGAAGAAAAGCCAGTAAGAGAAATAGATGACTGCCTAAAGAAATAGAAGGAAAACAACCTAAATGCAGCACAAGGGAGGGGGCTGTAAGGAAAATGAGGTGGAAAACAGAATACTTTATTTCAGAAAGATCAAGGAAAACAATGACAGAGAAAGGGACACTGAATTTGAGAAAGTATTCTTATTAGAGCCATTAGAAGAGAAATAATCCATATCTGGAGATTGATGGAAAGAAGATATCAAATTGTAGAGAATCATTCATTCAAAAACTGTGCCAGTGAAAGGAAAGAGAGAAAGAGGGAGGCCTTTAGAAAGGTGAGCAGAGACAAATAAAGCAGATTCTCCAAGATAGAGGAGGGCTGTGTATCTTTGAAGGAAAGAACCTGCAAAGAGAGCCGGAAATAATGAGAGAAGATGATTCGAGAACAACTTTTCTGAAGAGGAGGGAATATTTGGGCTGCAGGGTATAGATTTCACAGTTCATATGATAGTAAAGAGACCATCTCTTTCTATTAGAAATCAAGGAAAGATAAGAGAATGAATGTGGACAACCACAAATGTTGAGGGATGAAAACATTGAGTGAATAAGTACAACTTGGATAGCCTCAAAGTAGGATTTGGGATCCTTTATTCACCTGTAGTGAAGTCCTGAAATGTGGGCCCAGGAAAGCAACGGGGGCTTAGAGTGTTAGTTTTAAGTAGGGGAAAATGAAAAGATGAATAACATTTTTGCCAAGCATCACACTTGAGGAGAGAGTGGCTGGTGTTGTTTGACTTCACTGTCATCTTCTGCAGGTCTAGGTCGACTTAATCTGTCTGTACCCAACAGTATCATGCAGAGCAGGAGGACGGAAGAGGGCTGGGAATCATGGTTTGTGAGGGAAGAAATATAGGAATCTGGGGTGGCTGAGGGCTCCCCCAAGAGTGAAGACTAAGCATTGCCATAAGGGGGCTCATGAAGTTGGTGAAATCAGATGAGATGGTAAGTCAAATGAGTGGAGATCAGGGAGGGGCATAGGAGGGAAGAGATGGTGAGGAAGGCTTTGTGGAAATGGGGAAGTAGGAAAGGTGAAAAGGCTGTGGTCAAAGATAGCACTAATTTAATAACTGGAGGATGGAGCAGTGGAAAGAGATGCAATAATATTGGTGGGACACATGGGAGCACAGAGAGGCAGAGAGGCTGATTTGAGCAGAAGGTGGATGTAAAACTGGGAGATAAGTGAATTGAAAGGTCATGGAGGTGAATGTAAAAGTGGATATGAATGCTGATATCAGGGGTCTACCTCATGAGGAGAAAAACTCATCATAGGACTAGAAGTAGTGTAGCTAAATGATATATGAGCATGGGCTTTCCCACCTCCATAACATCCAGGTTATATGACCAGGTGGATGGAAAAAAACCTCTCTAAACTTCAGTTCCATCATCTGCAAAATAAAACTACTGATCTCATTCTGATCTTGTGAGGACTGAATGAGATAATATAAGTGAAGTATCTGATATAAATGTCAGCTATGCTGATGGTGATGATGATGATGACAGTGGTGTTGAAAGTCTTTTGAGTCCCAGATATTGACACCTTTGAAGACACTTGGTAGAGTGTCCAAGTCATTTAGGAGTTCCTAGGATATGGGGCTGATTATCTTATTCCTCAGCCACTTAAAAAGGTGGCCTTATCACAGGTAGGAATGTTTATTGTTGTGAATGGCATGGAGGAGGAGCTGTCCGTTGTCCTTAGATAATCTTTGCTTGAACTCTAACCACTCTCCAATTATTCTCTGTCCCATTCCCCACTGCTCTCCTCAGCACAATTAAACTTAATCTGGCTGCAGATTTCTAGTTTCTGCCCCCATTATGTCTACAAAATGTCACTTGTCTGACTTTCTCTATGGATCTAATCTCCAAACTATTTTCTTTGTTCTGACCTTAATCCTTGAGAAATTTTGATTGCAGCCATCTTTTCTTTTTTCGTTTTTAAAAATAAATACTGCAATAATTAATGACAATAATAGTAGTCCTGAGTGTTTTAGGAGTTTTTATGTCCACTTTTCTCTATTTGAGAAGAGTAAGGAGGTATATAAGATACTATAGGCCTTTTCATTACAATAGTTGAGAGAAATGATACAGAAATTATTAGGAATAATAAGTTTGAAAATTGCTGATAATTATAAATAGAAAACGTGTTGTACCAGTGTATTCTTAAATTAGACTCTTATTTTTAGTATGACTTTTAAATTTAGTCACTTAAGTAAGATCACCCATGTTTTGTCAGACTTTATGAAAATTACCTGGAAAAGCAGCTCAGGTAAGAAATACAAATTCTGTGCCATTCACACATAAATAAAAATTTAAGCATTTTAATTCCAATAATTATTGCTGCCTGACAGTAATAGAAGATGTAGATCACACCTCAAAAACATGAGTATTTTCAGGGGTTAAAGTGTAAAGATGATAAATAAAATACTTATAGTTTTTTCTCATTCATGGACATGATTCTGTCTCCTACATACATATAATTTATAATTAGCCATGGACTATATATGCATGTGTCGAGGGAGCTTAATCATAGGTCAGGCTTGGCATTAGGTTTGAGGTTATAAGAAAAAAGAAAGAGTATTGGAAGCTATTGAGAGTTGGCATGGCTGGACAGGAAGTAAAGATCAAAGCTGCTCAGCATTAAGATCAGGTTGATTTATTAGACGGGAAAACAATGAAGGCTGGACTTTCTCTCCACTCCCCCCTTTTTACTCCCCAGACTATTAGATACATTATTTGCATAACTAAATAACCAAGGTCAGCTAATATCCACAGAAATGAATAAAAATGTAATCATGAATGGCTTATGCCTTTATATTCACTTTGATCCACAAATCTCCTTATCAGTTTCCTTAATTAATATCTTCCTTTGATTGGAGACATCAACACAGAAAAGTATTTGAGTCTTGTTTCTTGAAGTGAAATGAAACACCTTAAGATATGTGGAAATATAAATACAATTTGTGAATTTATTACCTCACTTTGATGGAGCAGGCTCTATACTCTCAAGGGCATTATTGCCAAATGAGGACTTAAATGTGCACATGAGTCTAAAAGTTCATGATTCAAGTACAAGAGAAAATTAGAAAGTCATTACTATAACAAAGCATTTATGAAAATTGCCAACTAATTTATTATGAATTTAAAATACTTTTGGATTCAAATAAAAGAGAAGTTTGGAGCCATCACTAAAACAAGAGGATCATTGATAGATGAAAATATAACCACTTAAAATCCTTTTGGTTAAAAGGCAATGCAAGTTTGCTATCTCCCTCTGAATTTGTGTGAAATTACTGGACCCAAAAGAAAGTTATTAAAGAAACGAAAATATCTAACTTATTCTTTAACGTTTCTATTCTGTCAGTCCATTTGGGGTGTGTTTTGATTCTCTCTGGAACCTATACAAATGGAAATGTGTGTGCTCACCAATGTGCTTTTGGGTGATTTGTAGTCTTTCATTTTTTGAATTCCCATTACTGCACCACCCAAACATCTGTTCTTACCTTTATCATGTCTGCTGCCTGTATTTGGCTAACCCCTAACCGCTAACCATTTTCAACTCAAGTGCCTCTGCTTGGTACTAAGCAGCTAGCTGAGAATATTCTTCCCTCCCGATCAACACAACCATAACACGAAATGAAGACACGGAATGAGGTAGAAAGAGAGGAAAAGAAGGGGAGGGGGCACTATTTCTATTTAAAAAATCCTCTGACTTCTTATGTGTTCTGGAAGGACTATTAATATTTTTTCCTAACTCCTCCTGCACTGCTAGGCTTCCCTTCTCCCCCACCCTCACACCTCTCCATGCAGGCAAAGTCCTGAATCAGCAGATTCAGTAAAGAGCTATTGAGGGACACACTCTGATAGCATTACGGCCAAACATGGAACCATTTTCTGTGGCGAATCGCTGAGTTCTACCTGGTTATCTCTTGCCTTGCACATCACTTCCAAATGACATGCTCTCAGTCTGGGCAAAAATGAGAGTTTTTTAAAGAACTGGGATTTCAATATTATGTGACGAAAGGATGAGATTACTTTCTGAGGTAGGGAAAGGCAGGGAGGAATGAGGGAGGGGGGGAAGAGGGAGAGGGAGAGAAGTGGGGAAAGCCGAGAGAGAAAGAGGTAGAATTGTGTATCCCTTAGGGCACTTGATACATGCATCTCTCTAGTTCTTACAACCAATCTTTCTGTAACTTCGGGAAGTCAAAAAGAACAAGTCATTTTAACTTCCTTTGTCTTCTTTCCTTCTCCTGCTTCTCTCACTGGTGGCAACCGAATGTTGTAGATACTTCAAATACTCGAGTTATTTATAGGAATTACTGATATTTGACTGCTACACAGTTAAGGATGAAACTAGTACTACTATGCATTCTCCAAAACACAGAGAGTGAAATACGCTATAGAGCCCTTCAGGGAAATATATCCATCTGTGTTGGTCAATTGGGAAATTTTGAAACCAGCAGTTTGAGAAATAAAATTAGTAGCCAGCTCTCCTCTCTGCTTATAGGAAGAGAAAGGCAGTCCTACAGTTCCCAACACCCTCCACTGTCCTGAATGCCTGCCACCTCATTCCAAAGGTTTCTAGAAGAAGAAATGGAGGCACATTTGATTGCTTCATATCTGTAATCAATTGGCAGTGTTATGAAGTGAATTTCTTTTCATTTTATTCAAGAAACAGAAAGATGATGAATGAAAGAAACATTTTTTTGTGTATCCTTGTGAGATTTTTTTCAGAAATCAAACTGAAGAAGGCACTCTTTGACCATAAAATTTGCTTCCACATATTTCCTGCAAGAGAAGATACATTTTCATTTGAATTTGACAGTGACATATATTTCTCCCATTTCGGGATATAGTCTTATGGCCTGAGATGGGGTTTGCAGGATCTAAACTGAGACTTTTCCTAACAGCCTTCAGAGATGTAGTAAGGAAAATAAGGACAAGTAGTGAAAAGGATTCCTAAGGTTCCTCTAGAGTCTTCAATGGACTCATATCCTGGGAGAGGTATACAACAATAATAAAAAGGACCCAATAGAAGAATGAATTAGAAACAGGAGCAGAACCCTATCAAAAAGCATTACAGAGAACACACTTCAGAATGGGTCTTACCCTTTAATCCCTAACGTATTTTGAGCAATGTGCATTACTTAGGGTTGCTAGTGCAGTGTTTACAAATGACAAAGAGAAGTAAAATCTATTATTCCAAGTACGTATATGCATACTAATTGAAAAATCACTCAAAGCAAGTATAGTAAAGTGTAAAGGTTTTACTTCACCAAATCCTTCACCTCCACCCCCGATGTAATGTCCTTTCCTAGGAAAAAACTAGTTAAGATTTCTATGAATAGTCTACCCTTGAACAATACTGGTTTGAACTGCATGGGTCCACTTATACGCAGATTTTTTGCAATAGCAAATACTATAGTACTGCATGATTTGTAGCTGGTTGAATTCATGAATGCAGAACCAGGGATACAGAAGGCCCACTATAAGTTATACACGGATTTTCCACTACATGGTGGTCGAGCCCCTAACCCCTGTGTTGTTCAAGGGTCAACTGTATATCTTTTCAAATTATTTTCTAGAAATTTGTTATATAGAGTCATATAGAATTTTTTTCTTTGTTTTTACATAGATGGATCAGAGTTGGCATGTTGTTATATAGCTTGCTTTTTAACTTAGCAATATATCCTGAAGAACTTTTCTCATCAGGAAAGAATGAGGTACATCTTATTCTTTTCAAAGTCAGCATGATATTTCTTAATTTGAGTGTACCTATTTATTTAAGACCTCTCTTAAAGATGCCTACGTAGGTCACTGTGAACTTTTGCTCATAAGAACAAATGTTTCAATATCCTTTTTGGAGATATGTGTACTAACAAAGAGCTTTACCACAATTTGTCCATTCATAGGAATTTTTCACCTTTTTATATTGAAATAATTTCAAATATACAGAAATGTGTTAAGAAGAGTACAAAGAACTCCTACAAGTCTATAAAACCTGAACATTTTTCTGCATTCTCTCTTTCCATATATATTATGCACACACATTATTATGCTATTATATTTTCTGAATCTTTTGAGAATGAGTTCCAATCATCACACATTTTCCTTCCCAAATTCTTCAGTGTGCATTTCCTAAGGACACGTATATTCTCTTTCAGAGCTGTAGTACAATTGCTAAATTAAGAAAATTTAATGTTGATACAATACTGTTACCCAAATCATACTACTCTGATTTAATTTACAGTTTCACCAATTGTCTTAATAATGCATTTTATGCCAATTTTCTTTTCTGATCCAGAATCCAATTCAGGATCATGCATTGCATTTAGGTGTCATATTTCTCTCTTTCTCTCTCTTTTTGCTTTGTTCATCTTATTGAGGCATAATTGACATACAATAAACTGCAAATTATCTGTATATAAAGTGTATAATTTGATGAGTTTTGACATATGAGTATACATCTAGCAAAGTCTCACAGCAGTTAAAATAATGAACATGTTCATCACTTTCCAAAGTTTCTTTGTCCCCTTTTGTAATCCTTCCTTATTCCCTTCCCTTCCTCCAGATACAACCCCAGGCAAAAACTGCTCTGCTTCCTGTTACTATAGATTAGCTGGCATTTTCCAGAATTTTACATAAATATAAAAATGCACTATGTACTTTTATTTTGGGGGCGGGTCTGGCTTTTTCACTTAGACTATTTTGAGATTCTCCATGTTGTTGCATATATTGTAGTTCATTGCTTCTTAATACTGAGTAATATTCAACAACTTGTCCATACACTCATTGAAGGATATTTGAACAGTTTCCAGTTTAGGGACGTTGCAAATAAAACTGCTATGGATGTTCATGTACAAGTCTTTGTGTGGATGTATGCTCTCATTTCTCTTGGGTAAATGCCTAGGAGTAAAATGATGTGTCATGTGGTTGGTTTGACCTCTTAAGACAGTGCCAAACTCTTTTCCCAAATGGTTGTACCAGTTTACATTTCCTTCAGCAGTGCATAAGAATTCCAGTAGCTCTACATCATTGCCAACACTTGGTGTGATCAGTCTTTTTAATCTTTGACATTCTAACAGGTATGAAGTGTATCTCATTCTGGTCTGACTCTTCATTTCCCTAATGACTAATGATCCTAAGCATCTTTTCATGTGCTTATTTGCCATCTTGTTAGGTTAAGTGTCTGTTAAAATCTATAGCTTATGTTTTCTTTGGACATTTATGTTTCTTTTGTGTGAGTTGGTTGATTATTTTTAATAGGTTGATTATTTTTTATTGACTTGGAGTTTTTTAATGTGTTCTCAACAGTAATCCTTGGTCTGCTACATGCATTTTATATATTGTTTTCTCCTCCACTACTTATATTTTACCTTTTTACATATAGAAAATTCTAATTTTTATGTGGTCAAATTTGTTTATTTTTCCTTTAGGCTTCTAGAATTTTCTTCATATGCATAAAAATCTTCTCAATCCCAGTAGTTAAAAAATATTCTTCTATATTTATTTCTTGTACTTTTCTAATTAAAAAAGATAGATCACTAATCCATCACTGGTATATTTTTATATGAGATTTAAGGTCTTATTATTTTCCTAAAGGCAACATATTTTTTGTATTTCCAGTTATGGATAAATTTTATGTTCTAGAACTTAAATATGGGATCTTAGAACCATCCCCTGACTTTTAGGAAATTATAAAAAATGGCAGATAAATAGAAGATTAGAACCATGCCTTAAAATGATGATATCAGAGTAACCTACATCCAAGGGAGTAGAAGCAGGAGAACAAGAACCTTGGCAAACTAACTTATAAGATGCACTGATTAGGATGTTTTTGGACTAACATTGGCTTAACTAAATTATCTTCATCACATAACAAGAAGTCCAGAGATGGACAGTTACCACACATATTCAGGAGCTTAACCCTGCCGCCAAGGCCCAGGCTCTTTGCCTATGTCTGTTCCTCCATCCTTAGCATCCTCACGACTAGTGCTTCATGGTTGTGAGCCAACCACTGTGGCTGCAGGCATCACACCTGAGTTAAAGATAGGAAGAAGGGGAAAAGTGAACAATGTAGGTCGATATAGCTCTTTTATAAAAAAATCAGAAGTCTCCAGGTGAATTTTCCTTGTGTCTCCTTGGCCAGAACTTGGCCACTTGTTTATTTCTAGATGCAAGGGAGGCTGGGGAAGTGAACATTTGATGTCCTAGCATCATAGTGGGAGACAGCAAAGAAGAAAGTATGAAAAAATCTGGGATTGGTTGCTGGGTTAGCCAACGTGTGGAGCTTAGCACATATGACAAATGTGAAGGAACATGTCTGGCCACATTTAGAAGTATTTTATTTATTTATTTATTTTTACTTGAGGTATACTTAATATTGGAGAAGTATTTTAAGAAAGAAATTCTAGATGTGTCTTTCAATATTTAAAAGACTGGCATATGGAAAAGTCAATATTTTCTATTGCTGAGCGGGCCAATGCATGGACTTTTATAAGGAGGCAAATTTCAGCTGAATGTACAGCAGAGAAGGGGGTCTAGTTTTAGCCTCATAAGCTAGTAAACTTCTGCATTTATTTAATTATTCTATATGCTTTCAATATTATTCATTCAACTCCATGAGGTTGGGACTGTTATCTCCTTCATATAGATGAGAAAACCAAGGTTGGAGATAGGATTATCTTTCCCAAGGTCACACAGCTAGTGAGTGTCAGACTGCCACTTGAAACCCAGGCTACCTGGGTCCAGAGTTCTTGTTCTCACACAATCTACCATACTGCCCTGGGGGAAGATTAGATCAGATTACAACAGTGTGGTCCCTTCACAACACTCTTAAAGTTAGGTCCCTCTTCCTTAGGTGTTAGGTATATGTCTCACTAAGCCACACCTATTATTTATCATTATTTAATAAATTACTTTCCTTACTCAGCTCAGGAGAGAAACCTTTACTCTCAGCTCTTTTTTGTAGATATGTTAGTATACAGCTCTGTGTAATTATTTCAGCGTATCATATATGCTTAATGTCAAAGCTCCCTCACCTACCTCTTTGTAATTTAGCAGTATAAAGTACTCATTTACTTCCTTTACTACCTCTTGATAGTCCCTTTTTAAACAATCCTTGTCTCAATACCATTTGATATCACTTCTCTATGGAATCTATTATGACACAAATGAACTTATCTATGAAACAGAAACAGACTCACAGATGTAGAGAACAGACTTGTGGTTGTGGAGGGAGAGGTGAGATGGGGAGAGGGATGGATTGGGAGTTTGGGGTTAGCAGATGCTAACTATTATATATAGAATGGATAAACAACAAGGTCCTATTGTATAACACAGGGAACTATATTCAATATCCTGTAATAAACCATAATGGAAAAGAATATATATATGTATAACTGGATCACTTTGCTGTACAGCAGAAATTAACACAACATTGTAGATCAACTATATTTCAATAAAATAAATAAAAGAAACAATCACTGTCTGTTATTTAGGGAGCAAAGCAAAACCATTTCAGAACCAAGATATTTAGTAGTTTCTTCACAGGTGGGAGAAAAAAGCAGACCCAGAATACGTGTAGTTTTGTGAGACGTACGCCATAGGTGCTTCAGCGTGAGATAAGAGTGCTGAGTCCTTCACAGTCCGGCTTCTTCCAGCCAGGGCTCTACAATTGGTCTCAGGTAACAGCATCAAAGAGACCACCTGCAAATTACATCATTTATAAAACTTCTCCTGAAGAGATGCAATCAGGGGGATTACAGACTCTGGATTGATTTGCAGCTTCTACTTAAGGTTAGTGAAAGGTTGCAAATCCTGCACTTCCTACTGTCTGTTGAAATGGTCTTTCAGTGGTTGCCTTTCCACTGCCCACAGGAGAACAGGGCAGCACAAAGGCCACAGGAGAACAGTGCCCAGCATGAGGATCTGGGCCACAGCCAAGAAGGCGCTCAGTTCAAGGGCGGCAGCAGGCTGGGGTTCTGCGTGGCGTCTGGAGGGAGGGATGGGGCTTCTCTAGTGTCAGAGGGCTAGAGAAGCTGGGTCACAGGAAAGGGACAAGGCCGTTCCCAGGAGACTGTGGTGCCAGATGGGGGCAGTCAGTCACAGCAGAGCAGTCCACACCTCAAGGGCTAGAATGGGCTTTTGAAAGAGGTGAGGTGTTCAAACCAACTTCAGTTTGGGAATACTTTAGCAAGAGTAGCTTCGTGTGAGATTTAGAGTATGGAAAGGGGGCCTCCCAAATGACCACTGGGTTTATCCCTCCTCTCCTAGTTATCAAACCTCTTTACATGTATTTTCATTTCCTCTTAGTGTTAACTTCTTGGAAATGAATCTTCTAAGTTTGTTATCTGCTGTGTGACTGCATACATTTTTGCTTGTTTCAAATTCTTTTTTTTTTTTTGCAAGTTTCCAAGGGGCCTCTTTATCCTAACATTTGGGAGAAGGGTGTCTCACAGGGACAAGGACCAGCCCTGCAGATGCAGCCACAGGTGGAGGTGAGCCAGGCAGCCTGCTTGTGTTTATTGCCGTTTCCTAATCTGGAAAGGAAGTGAACAACAGCCTGCAGGCTTGTTTCAGGGTGCAATGAAGTGCTGGCTATGAACGTGATTTGTAGATGCTGAGCACCACGCAACCATGCACCACACTGCTTCTTTTGAAACAAACTGTGCCCTCAACAGCCCTGAGATTCATCCTGTAAAGACAGCTCTTCTCCCTGTGAGCTGCCTCAGTGGGCAGGTGAATTGGAAGGAAGGATTTGGGTGCAAAGTTAGAAAGAGTGTTGTTTAACATAGAATATTTCTTTAATTGGAGCTCTCCTTTGTTAGGAAAATTTGCCTTATGTATGCCTACAGGTATTGTCCATCTACCATTTTTCTGTCTATTTAAATACTCTAAAATACTTATAGAATTTTACTTCATTAATATGTCTCTTTAATAATCAGAACTGTTTAGAGACTTGCTGTTTGCTCCCTCTCTCAACTCATTTACAGAAATGTTAAATTAAACCAGTAGGCCTGAAACCAATCCCTGACACACAGTGTTTTTATACTTCTCCTGCCTAAAATAGTCTCCCTGTACTCCCTTTCCCCCAATCATGATTCAATTAAAATATATTCTTGGTTAACCAATTTTAATGTATCTATAACTAGCATACACATCTGACATCAAAAATGGCAATGCATTAATTTGTTCACCCATTCATAAGCCATATCCTCTTCCCTCCTAGTGGGTTTTCTTTTTTTTTAATGTATACAGTAAACCTCTATCTAATTATAGTCCTCCTGCCTCATCAGAAGAGAAATGGGTCTCAATATTTCTAGCACTGAGTCCATCTATAATGACACTAGGTACACACTATAATAAAAATTGCTATATTCTTTCCTTGAGTATTTTACTCCCTAATTCTCCAAATTTTCTACATTTGTTTTGGTACATTAGCTTATCATTCTGCTTCATGATCACTATTTGTAGCAGTCTTAATTCTTACCTGGATTCAGAGGATATTTTAGAAGAGGAGATCTTTCTGGGTAGACAAAGTCTTTATCCAGGCTTTTGCTATCTGTTCTTCTTTTTGTTCAACTTTTGTGACATTATTTTAAAGAGATTCCATTGTTTCTCAAGATGTCTCCCTTGCTTTGATAGATTTAAGGAATATCTTCCCAGTCCTGTTGGAAACCTCTATAAGAGGCATCACATATTTTGTTTTTTTGGTTTATCTCATTTTGAAGTTTCTCAAAACCTGCCATATTTTGTGAATTTACATGTTTTCTTTTCCTGGCTCTTTTTCTGCTTTATGAAGACATCTCCCTTCTTGTTCTCCCAACAGTTGCATTTCTGACTCTGTCAACTAACCACTGAGGATTATTATAACCTCTCGGATGTTTTCTTGGATTGCTAAGCTGCTTTGAAAATATTCCCTTGGTTTCTTTCTTGTTTGTTATTGAGTTTTAAAATTCTAACTTTCATTTTTGTCCTAGGACACTTTCTAGTATTAAATGGACATGTAGTTGATTTTCATTTGCCCACAAGTCTGTGGAATTCAACTGCATGGTGGTCATTGTTAATGAATTTGTATCACCTCACAGACCAAGTTCCATTCATGGTCAGAGCCCAGTCTGGTATATTTCCCTGCTGCACAGCCTCCTTCTCTACCTTTGCTGGGAAGCAGTAATTTATCTAAAAATCTCCCTTCTAACCCTTGTCCCAGTGAGGCATTTTGCCAATCTATGATGGCGTAATTAAAATCTCCCATTATTACTACCTAGCCTAATTTTGCAGCTTCCACAATCTCAATTAACATTTCTATCTTGGTTTCGTGGTCAGGAGGGCTGTAACACATCCCTATTATGACTTTTTAATTATGTGAGAATGGAATTTCTACCCACAGAGATTCTACAGAAGTCCCTTTTTCTGATAAGATTTTTATCCTACTGCTTTGTAGAATTATCCTTCACACAGCACTATTACAAAAATGTATTTATTTATATCTGTCCTCCTTGCAAGATGTATTTGAAGCAGCTCACAAAAATACACAAAAAGATTTAAAAAAAAAACACTAGTCAGTGAGAAAATAGGGGCAAAGTAAAATAAGAGCAGAAAATAAGAGGTAGCCACATGAGTTAATGCAGCATACATGTTGGGTAGTTGTTAGAGAATGCCTCAGAGTGTTCTCATGGCCAGCACCAAGAAGGAAATGGGATAAATTGCATGGTTTAGTATTTTTAAGGTAGAAATAAACCAGTTGCTTAGGAAAGTCACAAAAATTACTTCTTCAGAGATTAAAACTTTCTCCTCTTGTTGTCTCCTCTGACAACGTCCTCATTAACATTCTTATAGTAATGTGTTTTACCATTTAGCTTCCTAGTGTGTTTCCCAATGTAGGATGACTACAGAAATGGCAATGAAGAGTTTGGTAAGAATAGTTCTGCTCATGACTCCAGTGAGTTTCTAGTAAGTATTAAGCACTTATGGGCTCGCGAGTACCCTCCCTGACAAATGACTGGCTTGTAGATATTCTGTGTGACCAGTTAAATGAGACCCCCTTCTTTTGCAGTCCACTGAACAAAAGTTGATGTTCTGTCATGACCGTGGAGGAACACTGATGGAACCTCAACTAAAAAGAAAACCAATACTCCTCCGCATGGAATGCCTACAAATGAAGACAAGGCTTTGCACAGAAAGCAACTTGGGTCAGAGCCAATATTTGGGTGGGCAGGTGATCACAAACACACCAGTTTGGCTCATGAATGTCTCTAAGGGCATGTTGATAAATGCAGGTCTCAGACAACAAAAGCACCTCTAACTTTAAGCAACATACTTCCAGGTCAGCTATCCAAGATAAGCTGGTGGCAAAATATTTGCTCTATCAGTCTACAAAGTCATTTACAAAAAATATTTAATTACTAGGCCTGGAACCAATCTCTGATACAGGCTTTTTGCTTAGGCATTTTAGTGACAGACCAGTTACAAGATGAAAAATATTCATCAAAATCAATGGCTTTAATTTTGGAACAATTGATCTTGTCATTCTACCTGGTAGTGGTTAGAAAGGAAGGGTAAGTCGAGAGAGGACTTTCCTGTTTGTGGTGATAAAATAATACTTCCTGCACATAGAATTTTGCCAATTTTTTACTTTTTCACATTGTTTTCAAGGTTCATCTATGTTGTATCATGTATCAAAATTATGGAAGGATAATATTCTGTTGTATAGTTATATCATATTTTATTTTTCAATTCATCAGTTGATGGGTATTTTGTTTCTTGTTTTTAATATTATGAGTAATGCTGGTATGAACATTTATGTACAAGTTTTTGTGTGAACATATGTTTTCATTCTCTTGGATATATACTGAGGAGTGGAATTGCTGGGTCATAAGGTAACTGTGCTTAACTTTCTGAGGAACTGCCAAACTGTTTTCCAAAGCAGCTATATTATTTTACATTTCCACCAGCAACATATAAAGGTTCAGGCTTCTCCACATTCTTGCCAACAACTTAGTATTCATATTTTTTGGTATAGCCATCCACGTGAGTATCTCCCTATGATCTCGATTTCCATTTATTTAATAATTAATGATAGTGAACATTTTTTCATGTGTTTATTGACCATTAGTATATCTTTCTTGAAGAAATTCTATTTGACCCCTTTGTCCATTTAAGAAATTGGGTTACTTGTCTCTTTATTGGTGAGTTGTAAGATTTCTTTGTATATTCTGGGTAGCAGTCCCTTATTTGGTAAATGGCTTGAAAAAATTGGCTCCCATTCTGTGAGGTGTCTTTTACTTTCTAATGATGTTCTTTGAAGCACAGTTTTAATTTTGATGAAGTCCAATTTATCTTTTTTTTTTTTCCTTTGGTTGCTTTTGCTTTTGGTATCATATCTAAAAAACTATAGCCTAGCCCAAAGTCATGATGCTTTATTTCTCTTTTCTTCTAAGAGTTTTATAGTTTTAGTTCTAGCCTCTGGTCCATTTTGGACTAAAATTTGTATATGATGTGAGGTAGGGGACCAACTTTATTCTCGTGCATCAGATATCCAGCTGTCCTGGCACCATTTCATGATAGACTGTTTTTTCCCATTGAATTATCTTAATAAACTTGTTAAAAATCAGTTGACCATAAATGTAAGTGTATATTTCTGGACTCTCAGTTGAATTCCATTGATCTGTTTCCTTATACCAGTAATACCACATTGTCTTGATTACTGTAGCTTCATAGTAAGTTGTCGGTTTTTGGTTTTTTTTTTTTTTCTTTTGCACCTCAAGGTCTATGTTATTTTATTTCCTTTCTTTTTTATTTGTTACATAACTTTTACAAATATTAAGACGTTTTTTTAAAGAGCAGTTTTAGGTTCAAAGCAAAATTGAAGGGAAGGTACAGAGATTTCCCATATACACCCTGCCCCCACATATGCATAGCCTCCTCCATTATCAACATTTCCCATTAGAGTACATTTGTTACAATTGATGATCTTACATTGACACATCGTAATCATTCAAAGTTGATAGTTTACATTACAGTTCACTTTTGGTGTTGTATATTCTATGGGTTTGGATAAATGTATAATGACATGCCTCCAGCATTAGGGTATCACATCGAGTATTGTCACTGCTCTAAAATTTGTCGGTGCTCTTCCTCTCCATCCCTCTCCAACCTCCAACCCCTGGCAACCACTGAAAAACTATAGTTCTTCCTTTTCCAGAATGTAATGTGGTTGGTATCATATATAGATTTTTCAGGTTAGCTTCTTTCACTCAGTATACATATATGGCTCCTCCATATCTTTTCATGGCTTGAAGGCTCATTTCTTTTTAGTCCTGAATAATATTCCATTGTTTATATACCACAGTTTATTTATTCACTTACCTACTGAAGGGCATTTTGTTTGCTTCCTAAGTTTGACAATTATGAATAAAGCTACTATAAACTTTCAAGTGCAGATTTATGTGTGAAAATAACTTTTAACTCCTTTGGATGAATACCGAGGAGTGCAATTGCTGAATCATATGGTATGAATATGTTTAGTTTTGAAAGAAACTGCTGAATCTCCTTCTGAGATTCCCATTGTGTATATGATGGCATGCTTGATGGTGCCCCAGAGGTCTCTGACACTCTGTTTATTTTATTTTGTTCCTTTTGTTGTTGTTTTTTCCCAGACTGGATATTCTTAATTGACCTGTCTTCAAGTTTGCTAATTTTTTCTTCTGTTTTCTCAGATTTGCTGTTGAGCCCCTCTAATAAATTTTGTAATTTTAGTTATAGTACTTTTCAACTCCAGAATTTCTATTTGGCTCTTTTTTTTTAACAGATAAATTCTATTTTCTTATTGATATTCTCTATTTGGTGAAACATCATTCTTATACTTTCTTTAATTCTTTAGACATAGTTTCCTTTAGATCTTTGAACATATTCATGCTAGTTGATTTAAAAATCTTTGTCTGGAAAAGCCAATTTCTGGTCTTTCTTAGAGACAGTTTTCCCACTCCCATCCCAACCCTCAGTGTATTGGCCATAGTTTCAAGTTTCTTTGCATGTCTTATGCATCTTTTATGGAAAACTGGACATTTTAAATAATATAATGTATCAACTCTGAAAATCAGACTCTACTCCTACCCAGGTTGTTACTATTTATTATTGTTGTTGTTGTTTGTTTAGTGATTTGCCTGGACTAATTCTGAAAGTCTGTGTTCTTTCCTGTTTTGGGCCACCAGTTTGCTTACTTGTCAGGTAATGATTAGACAGAGATTTCCTTAAATACCTTGAATCAATAAGTCTCTTAGCCATTGCTAAGGGGTCCTGTGTATGTGTTGGGCAGTCTTTCAATACTTCAGTGGAGTTAGAATTTGTGCAGACCCTCAAATAAGCCAAAGGTGAGAATTTAGGGCCTCAAGTTTTTCCTGAGCTTGTACTCAGTACTATGCATGCAGACAGGCCTGCTTATGCATATCACAATCACATGCAGCTGTGATGTTAAGCAATGGCAGCGGTTTCATTTTGACAAATGCCCTGTGGGTAGGGCTGTTCACACAGTGTGAGTTCTCATTCAAGAGAAATCAGGACAGACCCTGAGAAAGAAGTTTTCAACAAGCTGCTAGACAGGTCTAACAGTGACAATTCTACGGGGAAGAGATTTTTGGAGACCTCCAAACCAATCTGTGTATTTATTCAGGGGCTTCTAGGCTGTTGGTTCTCACGGCTACTGTATTTATGAGGCTGTTAGCTTTCAGAGCTACCACAGAGCTGGAGAGAGAGGCATGGGGTTAGTTAAAACACTATAAGGTTTGCTGTTCTTACAGAGATTCAGTCATTCAGTCTTGAATTAACACTCCTCAGATTGTTACAATCCTTTAGTTAAATTTCAGAATTCTGAAAAAGCTGATTTTGATAGTTTTTTTTGCCAGTATTCTCATTGGTTTTATGCAGCAGAGTTTTGGAGGTCCCTACTCCAGCATTCTTGAGGTCAAGCCCCATATTATTTCTTTTTGCTGTAGTCCATCAACATTACAATTAGCCAAGCACATTGTTGACTGGAATAATTTCAGGAGTAATCCCCTATTTTTTTTCTTTTTCTTGGCGCAAATACAAGTTTTAAAGCTACCTCTCTTTCTCTCAGGCTTACAAAGAAGTCAGGGAACTGTCACAGGAGCTATTGATGCCTTCAAGGCCATGGATATATTTGGAGAAACATGTGCTTACATGATGATAGAAAACAGTAAGATTTGAGCACACCAGGAAGGTAGTCACTCTGGTTAAAAAGGGAAAATATAAGAAAATAATAGGTTTATAAGCCCTTCATGATTTTGGGTACTTTTCTCAAGTGGTTGCTGAATTATCAAAAGACATGAAATTTAAGACAAATTACTGAATTTCTAAACATTTGGAATGAAATCAGTGAAAGAGTAGCTTTAGGACTCTACTCTCAAAAAAAACTTGCAAACTAAAAGAATTTGAAAACTATGTTTGTATAAACACGCACTCAACAGAGGGAAAAGGCAACCCATGGAATGGGAGAAAATATTTGGAAATCACATATGTAATAAGGGGTTAATATACAGAATATATTTAAAAAGTCCTATAACTCAGCAACTAAAAAACAAACAACCTGATTAAAATAATGACAATGGACTTGAATAGACATTTGTCCAAAGAAGATATACAAATTGCCAATAAACACATAAAAAGGTGCTCAACATTACTAATCATTAGGGAAATGCAAATCAAAACTGCAATAAGATACCACTTCACACCCATTAGGATGGCTACCGTTATAAACTGAATCATGTCCTCCTCCTGAAATTCATATGTTGAAGCCCTAACCACCCCCCCAGTACCTTAGAATGTGATTGTATTTGGAGGCAGGGTCTTAATAAGGTAATTAAACAAGTTCATAAAGGTGGGGCCCTAATCCAATAGGACCAGTGTCCTTATAAGAAGAGGAAGAAACACCAGAGATGTGCATGTACAGAGAAAAAATCATGTGAGAACATAGTGAGTAGGTGGCCATTTACAAGACAAGGAGAGAGGCCTCAAGAGAAATGAAATCAGCTGAGACCTTGATCTTGGACTTCCAGTCTCCAGAACTGTGAAAAAATAAATTTCTGTTGGTAAAGCCACCCAGTCTGTGGTACTGTATTATAGTAGCCCTAGCAAACTAACATAGCTACTATCAAAAACAAAGACAAAAACCAAAAAAAAAAAAAAAAACCCACCAAAAATAACAAGTGTTGGTGAAGATGTGAAGAAATTGGAACCCTTATACACTGTTGATGGGAATGAAAAATGGTGCAGCCACTGTGGAAAACAGTATGGTGTTTCCTCAAAAAAAAAAAAATAGAATGTCCAAATGATCCAACAATTCCACTTTTGGACATATTCCCAAAAGAACTGAAAATTGAAAGCAGGGTCTCAAAGAGATACTTGTACACTTGTTCATAGCAGCATTATTCACAATAGCCAAAAAAGGTGGGAGCAACCCAAGTGTCCATCAAAGGATTAATGGGTAAACAAAATGTGATATATACATACAATGATATATGATTCATACTTGAAAAGAGAGTAAATTTTGACCCATGCTAAAACATGGATGAACCTTGAGGACATTATGCTAAGTGAAAGAAGCCAGTCACAAAATACAAGTACTGTATGATTCTACTTATATGAGGTCCCTAGAGCAGTCAAACTCATAGAGATGAAAAGTAGAGTGGTGGTTGCCAGGGACTGGCAGGGGGGTGATGGGGAGTTGTTGTTTAATGGGTATAGAGTTTCAGTTTTGCAAGATGGAAAGAGTTCTGGAGATAAGTTACACAAGACTGTGAGTATGCTTAATGAACACTATACATTTAAAAATGAACTGTACATTTAAAAATGGTTAAGATGTTCCATTTTATGTTACATGTATTTTACCACTGTGTGCATGTATAATTTAAAAGTGTGTAAATACACCTGCCAAAACTCTATTGGGGAATACTTCTACTGTATAGTCAGGGAGCAATGGCTAGGGTGAGTAGGAAGGCTTACACAAGGATGACTTTGAAAGGGTGTACCACCTTGACCTGTGGATTAAAGAGGGAGCCTGTTCATGTGGGTATAAGAATGGTGCAGTGCAAGGACTTAAGGGAGGAACTTCTGCATTGTGGATGCATGGGTTCATATGCACTGAGTAGCGGTGCTTTTTAGCAGCAGGGAGATGAGATAAGATAAAAACAGACAGTGTACTGAGGAGAGTGTTGGGTTTGGTTTTCCCAGGGATTTTCTCAGCTGGTTCCATGAGTCAGGGCAGTAAAGGGCCTGATTCTTGACAAGGTGGGCGGTACTTTAAAAATTGATCATTTGTGTTGTCAGTTTACTTTGGTCACTTGGGAAAAACATGTAAGAAGGTGAGACAATGTGAGCCCCCATCTAGGCAGAAAGGCCAAGGTTCTTTCATAGGGAGACTAGTCCTTTCAGCAAGTCTAATTACATGAATTTATTGATCACACACATTCTGCTATCCACATCTACTCATTTGCACGCTTCAAATGAAGAGAGTAGCCAGGGAACTCTGTCCAGGGCAATGAGAAAACCACTGCCATGACACTCAGATAGCATCTCACACTTGTCATTGGGAGTCTTCTGCCATCTGTCCAAGGGAACAATCTGACAGAGCACACAGGATGAAATTTTGCTAGCTTCTGTCTTTAGATAAGGATGCTATCACTGGCTGAACATATTTTATGTATAACCTACCAGCTGCAAAGACCACTCAAGCATCATGTTTAAATATATTTGATAGTATCTGGAATTCCTGTTAACTCTTGCCAGTGTGTGTGGGCTTTAAATACCATGTAATAATATTCAATAGCTGCTCAGATTAAAAACAAATACATATATGAACAATGACTGTGGCGTTGAGGTAGAGAGGAGCCTGTATGTTGAGCAAGAGAATGGGGGTAGACATGGATGGTGTTTGTGCACAAAGACTATTAAGGGAGCATATTATAAGTCATCTCTTTTCTCTGTCTCCTGATTCCAAGTGGGACCAGATATGGGGACGCCTCAGTATTACAAAGCTTTTCTTTCCTTTATAGCTCAACTAAGCTCTCACTGTTCGTTGATTTCAAGACTAATTCTCATAGTTTAGACTACTTTGAATTAGGCCAGGATCAGTGTTTAGAAAAATTAGAATGTAAATTCGGGCTTATCTGTAACACTATTATTATTATACTCAAGAATTTGTACAAATTAATGGTAAATTTTACACCCCACATATGTCAGCCTAAAGCCTTGGAAATGTTAGGATCCTCCAAAGGCAATAGCATGGTATAACTTTGTCCTGAAATCACCTTGGGTACTTTATCAATAATAATAACAGCAAAATAAAGATTCTTCACCATTGGTGTGGTGTTTTTTCCCTTTTGTACCCAAATGCTTCCTTGTGTATCTACTAGAAACAAGAAAATTCTTTAATATAACTACAGCAGTTATTAAAATCAAGAAATCTAACACTGCTACAACATTATTATATAATTCATAGCTTATATTCAAATTTAGTCAGTTGTCCTCAAATGTCCTTTTTTTCCAAAAATGTCCTATAATTCTTCTTTCTGGTTCAGGTATTTGACATGTCTCTTTAGATTCCTTTTATATGGAACAGTTCCTTTATTTTCTTAATAAATTTTTGAAGAGTACAGTCAGTTAGTTTTGCAAAGTATCCTTCAATTTGGATGTGTCTGATATTTCCTCATGATCAGATTGAGGTTGTGCATTTTGGGCAAGAAAATTACAGATATGATGCTGGGTCCTTCTCAGTGCATCATATGCAATCAGGAAATACATGATTTCAGTTTGTCCCAATACTGGTAGTGTTAGCCTTGATCACACTGTTTGGGTTGTGTCTCCCAGGTTCCTCTACTTAAAATTGCCATTTCCCCTTTGTAAATAATATGTAATTTATGGGGAGATAGTCAGAAGTTATGTAAGTATCTCATCCTCATCAAAATTTCACCCAGTACTTTTACCATCCATTAATGATTTTCTAACTCATCATTCATTATATATAATCATTAGTTGGAACTCTACTGAGAAAGGAAGAATTTTCCCTTCTCCCCTTTTCTTTCTTTTATGTGTGGATTTATTTGTATCACTATGATTCTTGAATTCTTATTTTAGTCAGTGAGTTATAATCCAGTACCTTCAAAATGGCTTATCTTTCTGACATGTCCCGATGATTTTTTAACCATTACTCTTTGATTCAATAAAATATTACAAGTTCATCTTGTATTTTCCACGTCTTAGTGTTGGAATTAACTATTTCTCCAAAAACATTGTTTCATTATAGTGGAGAATGGTATTTAGAAAGCAAGATCTCTGTGCTAGGTGTGTTCATTGCTTCTGAAGTTTCAAAGCGAGAGCTAGGAAATACATGTACAGGCATGTATGCCCAGGAGTGGATATGCTGGATAATATGGTGTCTATTTTTAAGGAACCTCCATACTTTTCTCCGTAGTGGCTGCACCAATTTACATTTCCCCCAACAATGTACTTTTCATTTCAGTTATTGTATTATTCAACTCTGTTTTGTTGTTCTTTATATTTTCTAACTCTTTGTTAAAACTTCTAACTTCTTGCTCTGTGCATCCATCCTTCTCCAAAGTTCTTTGATCATCTTTACAATAATTAATCTGCACTCCTTTTCAGGTAGATTGCCTATCTCCATGTCACTTAGTTCTGTGATTTTTATCTTGTTCCTTTGTCTGGAACATATTCTTCTGCTGCCTCATTTTGTCTAAATTGCTATTTGTATTTTTATGTATGTGGTAGGTTATTTATGTTTCTCAACCTTGTAGAAGTGGCCCTCTGTAGGAGACATCCTGTGTGTCCCAGCAGTGCACTCCCTTTACATCACCCAAGGGCCAGGAGCCAGCTTGTCCCAGGGTAGGGTCTGGCCTGTGTTTGCGAACTCTGCAGGCTGCAGGATCTTAGTTTTCTTGCTCCTGGTGTCTGCCCCCTGGTGGATGAGGCTGGTCTAGAGGCTTGTGCAGGCTTCCTGGGGGGAGTGGCTGGTGCCTGTCCACTGGTGGGTAGAGCTGGGTCTTGGTCCTCTGGTGGACAGGGACATGTTTAGGGGTGTGTCTAGAGGTGGCTGTGGGCTCAGGAAGTCCTTAGGCAACCTGGCTGCTGATGGGTGGGGCTGTGAGCACTGGAGCTTTCAGGCTGTTGGGTGGGGCCAGGTCTTTGTCCCAATGCATGAGCATGCTATATCTCTCCATTTATTTAACTATTCTTTAATTTTGCTCAGAAATATGTTTTAGTTTTCAGAATACAGGTATCACAAATATTTTGTTAAATTTATTCTTAAATATTTCATATTTTAATGATATTATAATTATATTGGGTTTTTAATTTTTAAATTTTTCTTTCCCAGAATAAAAACCATAATTGATTATTAACATATATTGACTATATGACTTGTGATAAATTCACTTATTAATTTTAGTAGCTTTTAAAAAAATAGATTCTTTTAGATGAAAACAGTATTGTTAATACATTAAGGAAGCTTTACTATCTTTCCAATCTGCAGGGCTTTTATTTCTTTTTCTTGTCTTGTTGCACTGCTTAGGGCCACCTGTACAACAACAGTGAGAGCAAACCTTTTTGCCTTGTTGGGTAGTCCTGGCCTTATAACACGTATTAGAAATGTTCCTTACTGTTTTATTTTCTGAATAAAATAATTTTCTGTTTGTAGGAGTTAGTAATAATTTAGTAGTAGGAGTTAGTAGTAATATTCTGTTTGTAGGAGTTAGTAATATTTCTTTCTTAAGTATATAGTTCACAATCCACCAGTAAAGCTATCTAACAGTGCAGTTTTCTGTGTGAAAATGTTTTAAATTATGAGTTCAACTCTTTTAACAGTTACAGTGGTATTTTGATTTTCCATTTCTTCTTATATCAGTATGGAAATTTGTTGTTAACTTTATGGGCACACATTTGTTCATAATATTTTTATTGTTTTTTACACAAATATCCATAAGAGTTTTATTCATAGTCACATAAAACTGGAATAACCCAGATGTCCATCAGCTGGTGGGTAGATTAACAAACAATGATTCATCCATACAATGGACCACTACTTGGCAGTAAAAAAGAACAAACTGCTAATACACCTCAAAAAACATTATGCTATGGTAATGAAACCAGAGAAAGAAATCAATACTTACTGTATGATTCTATTTATGTGAATTTCTAGAAAAGGCAAAACCATAGTTATAGGAAACAAACCAGTGGTTGCCAAGGGTTGGGAGTCAGGGAAGAAAACTGACTACAAATTGTCATGAGTAAATCTTGGTGCTGAAGGAAATGTCCTATATCTTGATTGTTCTGTTGGTTACCTAAGTGTATGCATTCATCAAAACTCACTGAGCTGCATTTCTTTTTTCTTTTTTTTTTCTTTTTTGCGGTATGTGGTCCTCTCACTGTTGTGGCCTCTCCCATTGTGAGACACAGGCTTCGGATGCGCAGGCTCAACGGCCATGGCTCACGGGCCCAGCTGCTCCGTGGCATGTGGGATCTTCCCGGACTGGGGCACGAACCCGTGTCCCCTGCATCAGCAGGCAGACTCTCAACCACTGTGCCACCAGGGAAGCCCTGCATTCTTTAAATGAGTGAATTTTCTTGTATGTAAACCATACTTCAAGAAAACTATTTTTTTTTAATTGAACAGGTTGTTTTTAAAACACAAGACTTTTCAGAGCCTTTAATATGCTGATGTGCATTTTAAATCTTCAAGGAGTGGTAATGTCCAAGCTTTCTCAAATTCACTTGACAAAAGATTTATCAAATGTTTTAGAAAACACCAGTTAAAATTTTGAGGAAACAGGTAGAAAAAATTGCATCAGAGGATCGTCAATCTGGATAGAGCATTGCCGTCTTCACTGTCTTATTTTAAAACTCAACCCCCCTTTAGAAAGGAAGCACATTCAGCACGACATCTTCATGGGAGTTTGTTTAGTAGGTAATTTCCTCCAACCACAGTAGTCACCAGCTCTAACAAGCAGGTTATCCCAGGCTCACTGATCACCAGAAGGAATTCAGCACTGGCCCTGGTAAGTTCTGGCAGATGGCAGTAAAGAGAGAGAGTCTTCCACCTCATTTCATCTCAAGCCTTGTCCGAATTCTTTCTACCCGTCATTGGACCTGCCAGTAGCTCTCATTTTCTTGAGGATATGTCCATTTTAAGCCAAAAACTTTCTGGGAGTTGCTATCTTTCCTCAAATCCTTTACCTTTGACGTGGCCTATGGAGATGGGATCCGTTGAAACCAGAAAGCCCCTTGAATAGGAGCTACATCCAAGAGTTTATCTTATCCCAGCTCTGGAGTTGCCAGTCAGGCCAGCTGGGCCAGGAGGAGGTCAGAGCTCTGCTTCTCGCTGAGCCCAGGATTGAACGTGAGCTAAGCTCCTCCTTTATTATGATTTTAATAGCAGTAGAATGTATCATAGTGTCCTATCTTCTTTTTCCGATACTGATCATTTGTGTTTTCTCTTTTTTCTTGATCCATCTAGCTAAAGGTAATTTTAATCAATCTTTTAAAAAGTCAGTTTTTGACTTAATTGATTTTTCTCTATTAGTTACTATTGTATAATAAAGAATTAACTGGCCTTTGTCCCTGGTCCCTGGGAGAGAGTCTCTAAATCCTTGGAATTTCTCAAGTAGTAGGATTATCTTTGTTATGCATAAGTCCCTTGATCATACCTGTTTTATGCTAATAAGATGACTCATGGTGGATCCCTAGATAGTTTCAGGATGGGGTCTGGCCATGCCACAAAGACTATCCATGTGAAAAATTAAGGGTTTTGAGCCAGTCTAACCTCCAAAGAGGGAAGGGGAGGATGGAGATTGAGTTAAATTATGTGGCCAATACTCAATCAAATATGCCTACATGATAAAATCGCAGTAAAATCTCTGGACACTGAAGTTCTTTGGAGCTTCCTGGTTGGTGAACACAGTGATGAGCACAAGATGATAATGACAGGGCATGGAAGTTCTGCATTAAGGACCCTCCCAGAACTTGCCTTATGTGTCTCTTCATTTGACTAGTCCTGATTTGTGATAAAGTTGTAATTATAAGCATAGCACTTTCCAGAGTTCTGTGAGTCATTCTAGTGAGTTTTCAAACCTGAAGGAGATCATGGGAGTTTCTTGGATCTCTAGTCAGTTGGTAGAAAGTGTGGATGTGACTGAAATATGAAGTAAGGACAGCCTTTTGTGGACTGGGCTCTTAAACCTATGGATTCTGATGCTAACTCCAAGTGGTTAGTGTCAAAATTGTATTGCAGTACACCAGTTAGTGTTGGAATATTTGTCATTTTATATTTAATTGATTTCTGCTCTAATCTTTATCATTTCTTACCTTCTCCTACCTTACATTGATCTTCTTTTTGTAGTTTCCTAAGATAGAAGTTGATATCATTTATTTCAAATGTTTCTTTCCATCCTAATATAAGCATTCAGAAGCATAATATTCCTTCTAAGCATCATGCACATTTTGATATTTCATATTTCATTACAACTCAATTCTAAATAATTTCAAATTCTTCTTTGACCCATGGATTGTTTAGAAGTTAGTTACTTATTTTCCAAATATTTGGGAATGTTATTCCAAATATTATTTTAGTAACAATTTCTAATTTAGTTACTTTTTTGGGTCAGAAAACCTATTATGTTTTATTTCAATCCTTTAAAATGTTTGAGACTTGTTTTATGACATGCCTATCAAGGTGGATTTTTCCTTGACACTTTACAAGTTTATGTATTCTGATATTGTTCCATGGAGTGATCTATAAATGCCAAGTATATCATTTGGTTGATGATGTTGTTGAAGTCTTCTATATCCTTACAGATTTTCTATTTGTTCTAACAATTATTGAAAGAGGATTGTTAAAAACTTTGACTATAATAATGGATTTATCTATTTTCCTTTCAGTTCTGTCAGTGTTTACTTCCATTATTTTGAAGGTTTGTTATTAGGTGCATACACAGATAGGATTGTTATGGCCTCTTGATGAATTGATGTCACTGTGAAATGATCCCTTTTATCCCTGGAAACGTTCCTTGTCTTGAACTTTGTCTGATATTAATATAGCCATCCAGTTTTCTTATATTCAGTGTTTGCCTAATATAGCTGACACCTCCCTTTAATGAGATTCCAATTACATATATGTTAAACTTCTTAATGTTGTTGCACAGGTCAATGAGGCTCTGCTCACTTTATCTTATTTTATTATTTTATTTTTTGTCTTTTTTCTCCTTGCTTCAATTTGGATAGTTTCTACGTCTATGTTCATTGATCTTTTCTTCTGTATTCTGATATTGTTCTGTGTTCTGATATTGTTATCTATTAGACAATAGATGTTGTCTAATCATCTATTCATTGCATGTATTTCATTTTATATTTCAGATACTGTATTTTTCAGCTCCAAAATTCCTTTTGGTCCTTTTTAACACCTTCCATTTTTCTTCTCCCTGTGTTCCTTTTTTCCTGTTTAAATCCTTGATCATATTTATAATATTTATTTTTACAATAACTGTAACAAAGTCTTTTCCTCTATTCTATCAAGGTCTGTTTATTGATTGTTTTCTCCTTCTTTTGTATAGTGTTTCCCTACTTCTTCACACATCTAGTAATTATCTATTAGATGCTTGACATTAAGAATATTATTGTGTTGAAGTCTGGACTTTGTTGTCTTTCTTTAAAGAGGGTGATTTTTGTTTTAGCAGGCAGTTGATTTACTTGTGATACAGCTTGGTCTTTTTGAGATTTATTTAAGCATTTTGGGGCATAGACCTTCACTTCAGGACTAGTTTAGCCCAACTAAGCAGATGTGATCTTTCTGAAGTCTGATGCCCTGGGCATTCAACAAAATCTCTTCACTTTGGCTGGTCAGAACTTGAACAACTCCCAGCCTTATGTGTGCTCTAGGAATTGTTCAGCTTTCAGCTCCTGGTAGTGTTTTTCTCAGCCTCATAGAATTTCATCTTATGTATTACAGCTTAGTATTATAAACATTCAAGGGGACCCACTATGGGGACTTCTGGAGTTCTTTCTTTTTGTATTTCTCTCCTCTCCAATACTCTGCCTCACACATTCCTACTGCCTTAGGCTTTCCCAAGTCCAATCTTTGTCTTCTCAACTCAGCGATCACTATGCTCTGCTATATTCCCCATCCCTGCACCACAATCTAGAAAGTACCTACAGGGTGTACATTGTGTCTTTCTTTCAGGGATCAGAGTCCTGTACTACCTGTTGTGCAAAGTTGGAAACAATTTTTATATGTTTTGCCCAGTTTTTCATTACAAGAGGGCATCTCCTGTACTGATTAATCTATCATGATCAGAAGCAAAAGAGTATATGAGGGTTTCTTATTATAAAATTAATTTCTTTAATAGAATTAGGTCTATTCAGATTTTTGATTTATTTTTATGACAGTGTTGAGAACAGTAGCTTCCTATGTGGTGTTTTTACATCTGATTTTTTCCTAATTCAGTTTCTCCTTTATATCAGTTCCAGATAATTCTTCTGAAAGCTTGGTTTTCACTTATTGTTGCCAAAATCTTCAATGTCTTCCCTTTGCTCACAGTATAATCTTCTATTTCCTGAACAGCTACAATTCAATACATTCTATAATCTGGTTCCAAACATTGGCTTAATTACTACCCTTCTTATATGTTTTTTAAAAATGTTTTAGTAAAAATAAACCTGTCAGAATCATATCAATAAATACTTCCTTCTCTGTGCTTCAATAGCCTTTTAAACACACATAAATATGCTATATATCATGTACCTCTTCTACCAAGATCAATTTTCCTTATTCCTTATAGATATCTAGTGCCTTGCACAATACCTGGACATGGTAGGTATTCCATGATTTTTTTATTCTCTCTTTGAGAGAGGGCATCCTGGACCCTTGAAAACATTAAAATGTTTATAAGGGTGAAGGGGTGTTGGAAAAGTTAGAATGGAGGAAATAGAAGCAACTAACAGCTGAAGATATACCATTGTCTCTTCACAATTTTTCCAAAGGTCAATATTCATGTTTTGGGCTGTGCCTCTCCAGTAGTTCATTGTTTAATGCCATCATACTGTGAGTTGGATAGTTGAAGAGGGTGAATAATCCAATAATTTTATGATCACTTACAGTCTGGTTAGTAATCTAAACACACACAAATAAACATGAATGTGCCATATCTTTTGTCCGACCCCCTTTCCTCTGTGTCTTTCTTCCTCTGCTCATATGCTGCTTTTAATTTTGGTAGAGTGCTGAGTTAAATATCACCTACCTGACAGACCAATACCATTTATCTTAGACATTGAAAGAATAATGAGAAAGTTATTTCACCTTTCATGAGAAGGTTTTGCATAGAAAAAAAGAGGCATCTTACTTAATATGGTAACTTTTTCACTAAATTTAATAAATTGGTTTGTAGTCTCAATAATTTAGGAAACTTTAGTGACATCATCCAAATCATTATTAAAAAAAAGAGGCATTTTAGTGTTTTGTTGACTAAGTGCCATGAGCTGTATGATTTAAAACTCATACATCAAGTTCAATAACATGCAAGTGAGTGTTAATCAATTTTGTGTAAATTTACTTGGATGGTGAGCACATATCATGGCTTGAAGACTCTGGGATGAGGAGTGGCCCTAGTCACAGGATGAGAGAAAACCGAAGTTCTGCTGTTGACCCAAGTCAATCTTCATGAAGAGCTGTTTAAATTAAGCCATCTGCACAAATGATATACTCTCATCTGTTGCCTCTGTTGTCCCAAAGAGGAGTAGGAGAGAAGCAGGGCAGTGCTGTTTGAACTTAATCCTTTTCAAGTCAGAGACTTTACTCAGCCAGGAGCCCAAGTCAACCTGGAACCAAGAGTTGAGGCTAAGATGGAAGGACGATAATGCATTTTATTTTTTACCTAATCATATGCCAACCAACTTAGGCACACACTTTCTTTTCCCACTAGATTGTCAATTCTGAGAGCTCAGGAAAGAAGTTTGGGCCATGCACGGAGAAGAGATGTCTGGTAAATGCTCATTAGATGCCTTAGAGTTATCCAAAGTAATATTTATGTTCAGCGGGTATAACTGAAGTTTTGTTCTCCCTATCTACTCATAGACATGGAGAAAGCTTTTAAGGCTCATACTTGCTGACTTTTTTACACTAACACTCACACATAAGCACCCTCACATAACTTATTTGAAAATGATGGATTTAGACAAGCGCCTTGTTCTTTGGTGATTGGCTCTCTGGAGGTTGACTTAAGTAGATCATCACATTTTAAAGATAATGAGTGCTTGAACGAGGATGTTGAGTTTCTTTCTGATTTATTTGGTAAAATAGTGTGCACTGTATTATGTACAGTGCTAGAACAACCATCTTTGCAGATATTTCATGGCGATATAAGCAGACAAAGAGCAGACAAGGAGTTAAAGTGATTTTTTTGGACCCTTAGAGTTAAAGGTGACTTTTATTTATTTATTTATTTATAAAATTTATTTTATTGTTATATAGTTGATTTACAATGTTGTATTAATTTCTGCTGTACAGCAAGGTGATTCATACACACACACACACACACACAATTCTTTTTCATATCCTTTTCCATTATGGCTTATGAATATAGTTCCCTGTGCTATACCGAAGGACCTCGTGGTTTATATATTCTATATATAATGGCTTGCATCTGCTAATCGCAAACTCCCCATCCATTCGTCCCCTACCCCCCTACTTGGCAACCACAAGTCTGTTCTCTATGGCTGTGAGTCTCTTTCTATTTCATAGATAAGTTCATTTGTGTCATATTTTAGATTTCACATATAAGTGATATCATATGGCATTTGTCTTTCTCTTTCTGACTTACTTCACTGAATATGATAATCTCTAGGTCCATCCATGTTGCTGCAAATGGCATTATTTCATTCTTTTTTTATGGCTGAGTAGTATTCTATTGTATATATACACAGATATATACACAATAAATATATACCACATCTTCTTTATCCATTCATCTGTTGATGGACATTTAGGTTGTTTCCTAAATATTGTCTTGACTATTGTTAATAGTGCTGCTATGAACATAGGGGTGCATGTATATTTTTGAATTATAGTTTTGTCCAAATATTTGCCCAGGAGTGGGATTGCTGGGTCATATGGTAGTTCTAGTTTTAGTTGTTTGAGGAAGCTCCATACTGTTTTCCATAATGGCTGCACCAACTTACATTCCCACTAACAGTGTGGAAGGGTTCCCAAAGGTGACTTTTAATTTTCAGTTCTTAAATATTAAATGACATAACTCCTTGATAATAAAATCTATTTAATTGTTATCACAAATATGTATATCTGAACTTGGAAATACCATGTCTCATAGAAGGACTGAGAGAGAGAGAGAATGTGTATAAATCACTGAGCAAGTCATCTAGTCTATACCCATCCATCAACAAAAAATGTATTGAGGGCCTCATGCGTTCCAGGCACTGTTATAGTTCATTTTAATAAACAAAACAAGATTCTGTCATAGGGACTTTGGGGGAAGGGTGTGAAGGCAAGAGATATTAGAAAGAAAGTAACTATGTAGCATCTCATGTAATGATAAATACCAAGGAGAAATCAAAGCAGGGTAACGCAGATGTGGAGTGCCAGGTGGTTTCAGAGTAATGTTCACTCTATGGGGTGGTCAGGGTGGGCTTCATTGACAGTGTGACACCTGAGAAGAGACCTGAAGAAAGTGAAGGAGAGAGTGGATATATGGAGGAAAAGCATCTGGATAAAGGAAACAGCAAGTATAAAACCCTGAGCTTCCATCATGCCTGGTATAGTAGCAAGGCAGCTATGGCAGAGTGGATTAGAGGTGGGGGAGATGTGAGAGATGGGTCAGAGGGGCAGCAGGGGCCAGATTGTAGGCTTGTTGACATTTATTTATTTATTTATTTATTTATTTATTTATGGCTGTGTTGGGTCTTCGTTTCTGTGCGAGGGCTTTCTCTAGTTGTGGCAAGCGGGGACCACTCTTCATCACGGTGCACGGGCCTCTCACTATCGCGGCCTCTCTTGTTGCGGAGCACAAGCTCCAGACGCGCAGGCTCAGTAGCTGTGGCTCACGGGCCTAGTTGCTCCGCGGCATGTGGGATATTCCCAGACCAGGGCTCGAACCCATGTCCCCTGCATTGGCAGGCAGACTCTCAACCACTGTGGCACCAGGGAAGCCCAGGCTTGTTGGCTTTTACTTTGAATGAGATGGAGAGCCATTGGAGAGTTAGGGGAGAAGGAAGGACATGATGGAATTTACATAGTAACAGGATAGAGAATCAGCAATAAATGGGAGTTTTGTGGTGGAAGTACATTGTCCTTGTGATATAATGGCTGGAGTTTTGGACTCATCGTTAGAACATCAAAATTACAATCACACCCCTCCCCTGGGACCTCAGGGAAACTTCACATTTTGAGAATATCAGTTTCCTCCTCAATGAAATAAAGATGATAATACCAGTCACTCTAAGCCTCTTTGAGAATTACCAGAGATGTATGATATGTAAGTTATTTTAAGTGAAAAGCAGCCTATGAAGTAGGGTATAAAAAATAATCTTGATTTTACAAAATAAAATTCCTAGCATGTTGTAGGAAAATAACCCATCTAATATGCTAAGGAAAATAATGGAAAATGGGTTATCTCTGATTGATGATATTTACAAATTATTTCCATTTTTGTCTTTACACTTTTTTGTGTGTTTTCCAGATTTTCTTGTTGAACATGTGTAATTTTTAATTATACTCCAATAAAGATGTTAAAAAAAAGAAAGGCAAGTGTGCAGTAATATATGATAATTTTGAGAATAGAAGAATTTAGAGCTCAAATAAATGTTAAGCAGTAAAGAGTGTTTACATATGCATATTACATATATTAAATGTGGTATATAGAATTATTTGTGAGAATAATTAGAAAACTGGATGGAGATTTGGCTAATTCAACATATACCTCATCAGTGACCCTAAAAAAAAATAAAGTAGTGAATGCAAAACTGTTGAGAATTCTCAAAAAGTGTGCAAAGGTTAGTTGTAATGGGATGAATAGCACAAATAATCCTTTCCTTCTCCAGTTTCTCTTGAGAGTCAGCTTCAGGGAGAAGACTGTAGGCAGATGACCAAAGGAAGAGTTTGAGCAAAGGGTCCAGGATTCCTGAAATGGAAGGAGTAGAGTTTCAGCTTTTAAATTTTTTTTAAAGAGAAAACAATAAGTTAAGTTGGGATCAACCTGGGATTTGCCAGAATTTGTGCTTAGAAAAGAAGTAGAAGGAAAAGTTACTGGAAAAGGTGAGCATCTATCCATTCTTGCCCCTCCTCTTTACCCTCCATCTCCAAAATGACTTTTAAAATAAAATTAATACTTTTACCCTGCCCCATAAGGCTCTATATGACATGATGCCTGTTGCCTACCCAGTCTCATTTTCCATCTTTTCTCCACTACTTTCATCTTGTTCTGGACATTCAAGTCTTCTGTTCTCTGGATGAAAGTTTATTCCTGACTCAAGGTTTCTGCTGCAGCTCTTCCCTCGGCCAGAACCACTGTTACCCTCATTTCTAGGTGGCCCACTCCTTGTCATTCTGATCTCAGACTAGACATCACTTCCTCACGACCTCATTCTCTCAAGTAGCCCACCCACTCCATCAGCACACCCTATCTCATCACCCTGATTGTCTCTTTATACTGTCATCACCTAGAGTTTTTTGATATAGAACTTTTTTACAGTAGTTTTCGGTTCATTGTAAAATTGAGCAGGAAAAAAGGGAGTTCCTGAATACCCCTCCACACATAGAGCCTCTCCCACCATGAACAGCCCACACCAGAGTGGTACATTTGTTATAGTCAGTGAAGCAGTATTGACACATCATTATCAACCAAAGTCCATAGTTTACCTTACAGTTCACTCTTGGTGTTGTACATTCTATAGGTTTTGATAAGTGTATAATGTCATGTATCCACCATTGTATTATCATACAGAATAGTTTCACTGCCCTAAAAATCCTGTGCGCTCCACCCATTCATCTCTACCTCCTCCAAAACTCCTGACAACCACTGATCTTTTTATTGTCTCCCAAGTTCTGCCCTTTCCAGAATATTGGGCTTATAGAGTATGTAGCCTTTTAATATTGGCTTCTTTCACTTAGCAATATGCACTTAATGTTCTTCAATGCCCTTTTGGAAGGCTTGATAGTTCATTTCTTTTTAGCACTGAATAATATTCCTTTGCCTGGATGTACCACAGTTTATTTATCCATTCACCTATTGAAGGACATTTTGGTTGCTTCCAAATTTGGGCCATTATAAATACAGCTGCTATAAACATTTGTGTGCACAGTTTTGTGTGGATATAAGTTTTCAGTTCATTTGGGTAAATACCAAAGGGCATGATTTTTAAGTCATATGGTAAGCATATCTTTAGTTTTGCAAGAAACCAACAAACTATCTTCCAAAGTGGCGTACCATTTTGAATTCCCATCAGCAATGGATGAGAGTTCCTGTTGCTCTACATCCTCACCAACATTTGATGTTGTCAGTGTTTTGGAGTTTTGCTATTCTAAAAGGTGTGTAGTAGCATCTCATTGATGAATTTGCTTCCTTAATGAAGTATGATGTTGAATAGCTTTTCATATGCTTATTTGCCATCTGTATTTGCCAAGGTATATCTCCTTTGGTGAGGTGTCTATTCAAATATCTTGCCTATTTTTTCATCAGGTTGTTCATTTTATTATTAAGTTGTAAGAGTTCTTTGCATATTTCAGATAACAGTCCTTTACCAGATATGTCTTTTGCAAAGATTGTCTTCCAGTCTGTGGCTTATCTTATTCTCTTGACAGTGGCTTCCATCATCTAACATTTTTTTGGTCTAATTATTTATGTTTGTATTTTGTTTCCCCCAACTAGGATATAATCTCCACGACAACAGAGACTTTGTTTGCACCTTGCAAATAGTAGGTAGTCAATAAATATGGTTGAGGGGAAACAGACGGTATTAGTTAAAGGGTACAAAATTTCAGTTGTACAATATGAATAAGTCCTAGAGATCTACTGTACAACATAGAGCCGATAGTTAACAATACTGTATTAAACATTTGAAAAATGTGCTAAGAGGGTGATCTTATGTTAAGTGTTCTTAAAACTCACACAAAAATAATAATTATAAAGAGGGCAGATGGAAACTTTTAGAGGTCGTGGATATATTCATGGCATAGATGGTTTCATGGATGTATGCTTATCTCAAAACTCATCAAGTTGCATACATTAAATAAGTACAGCTCTTTGTATGACAATTATACCCCAATAAAGTGGTTTAAATAAATAAATTATGGTGGCATTGTTTAGAAGAATTGAGTTTTTTCCTTTTTTTAAGTCTAACTTACAAAGAGAGGCTTTTAATTTTGATTTACAGAGAGAATAATAACAATGAAAACAAATCTATGTACATATACATAGAAAGAAAGTTATGTAAACTATATTCCTGCAAAATTCCTGAGCGTTATACTCCGAAATTCATTTTTTTTTCAGGACAGTCACTGTGCATATAATTATTCATAAATTATCATTTTTCAAATCATTTCAATTCCTTAAAGTATAGTTAACTGTATATTAAAATATACTAATTAAAACAAGTGAAAAATGAAGACACAGAGTTGGAGAAGATATGAGCACTACACATACTTGACAGAGGGCTTGTATGCAGAATGTAAAACAAACTCCTACAAATGAACAATAAAAATTCAGACAACCCACTGTAAAAGTGGACAAAAACCCTGAACAGATACTTCACTAAAAAGATACTCAATTCATTAACCCTCAAAGAAATACAAATTAAAAACTACAATGAGATAGCTTTGTACTCACCCATCAGAATGGCTAAGATATGTGATTGATCAAACAAAGTGAGGGTGAGGATATAGTATAGCCATTTTAGAAAGCTGTTTAGGGATATCTATTAAAAATACTCACATACCCTATGTGAACTTCGATTTCTAGACATGAACCCAACAGAAACATCCATGTATCTTCACCCAGAGGTTTATTAGAACATTCAGAGCAGCATTATTTATTACAGCCAAAAGCTACAAACAATCTGAATGCACATCAACGTGGATGAGTGGTACAGTCACACAGTGGAACATACACATGGATGATAGTACAATATGCAACAACGTGGATGAATCTCACAAACATAATGTTAAGTAAAAGAAACCAGATACCAACAAAACAAAACAAAAACAAAGATCCACCATTTATAAAGATTCCATTTATATGTAATTCAAAACATTCAAAACTAATTTGCAATGTTAGAAGTCAGGATGGTGGTTACCCTTGGGGAGGGTTGGTTAGTGACAGAAAGGGAGTTCGAGGGGGGCTTTTGGGGTACTGGTAATGCTCTCTTCCTTGACCTGGGTGCTAGTGACTCAGGCGTATTCATTTGCAAAACTCATCAAGCTCACACTTAGGCTTTTGGTACTTCCCTGCATCTATTACATGTTGGTTAAAAATTTATTTACAAATATATTCAATTATGCTTCCACTAATTACCACCTTTCGTAGATGATTCAGAAGGCACCTTACAATATTCTGAGATATTCTGTCATTGTTATGAACTAGGTTTTTATGGGTAATAGAGCTATCCTTAAATGTGTGTGTGTGTGTGTGTGTGTTGGGGGGAGTACATCACACTGTGTCTCTAACTCTTTCCAATCCCCCCACTGTATTTTTTAAATTATTGTATTTAATATTTTTAGAGTAGCTAATATAATACAAATAATTAAAAATTCTAAAGGTACAGGAGGGTATTCTAAGAAGAGTCAATCTCCTTCCTAATCCTGAACCCGAGACACCCAATTTGCTACCTCAGAGGCAACTACTATGAATCTAATTTTTTGTGTGTCTTTGCAGTTTGGGGATGCCTATACAAGCATATATACACATATATAGATCTGCCTTATTTTTTAAGTGGCTGCATAGTATTTCATTGTATGTGATATACGCTAATTTATTTAACTAGATCCCTATTCATGAATGTCTGGATTATTTCCAATCTTTTGTTATTTAAACAACATTGCATTGATTACCTAGTGTTTGCCATATTCTGTGGATGTATGTTTGCAGGATATCTGATAAATAAATCTCCACAACTAGAATTGCTGGGTCAATTAATTTGTATTATTAATCAGTGCTATCAAATTGTCCTCCATACGAGTTGAATCAATTTTTACTCTCACAAGAAACATAACTATACTCCCACTAGAGACTCATTAGCACAATGGGCTGTTAAACTTTTAAATCTCTACCAATCAGATAAGGAAATAATAGTAATTTGGATTTCCCTTGTCACAGTGAGATTGTGCCTCTTTTCACACATTCAAGGGCCATTTGTACCACCCTCTCTGTGAACTGTTTATATCATTTGCACATTTTTTTCTAAATTTCACTGCTCTTCTCTTTCCTATTGAATTGTAGGAGTCCTTTGTGTGTTAAGGAATTTCTTTTTTTCAGTAAGTTGACTTCAGATATTTTCCCAATTTATCATTTGTATTTTGCTTTTGTTTTTTCCTTATAGAGATATTTGATTTGCATGTGGTTGGATTTATCAATGTTTTATGTTGTGGATAAAACTTTATGTTAAGTTTGAAAGGGTCTTCCCCACCACAGTGCATAAGTTTAGGTTATTGACTGATTCTTCCATATTTTCATTGTGTATTTTTATAGTTTCATTTTCATGCTTAAGATGTCATTCATCTGGAGTTAATTTTGGTAAAAATCATGAGGTAGAAACCCAACTAAATTTTCCATAGGGCTTCCCAATTGTTCTAATATCATTCATTGAATAATCCATTTTTCTCTCAATAGTTGGCAATACTGTGTTTACCAAATACTAAATTTCTATGTGTATTTGAGTCTCTTTCTATATGCACCAGTATGTTTTAATAGTTGTAATTATAATACATCTGACTGGTTTGTTGTGATGGTAACATTTCTTCAGGTTTTTGGGAGGAGGTTAATTCTTATTTATTTATTCATATGAAATTTACAGGCAGTTTATGTACTCCCAGAAAAAAAATTTATAGATGTTTTGACCAATTACCTTCAAGATTAACTTTCAGAGAAGTGATTTAATAATTTTTAATTCTTTTTAACTAAAAATATGGTATACTTTTCTATTGAAGTCTTTTTTGTGTCCCTCAGTAGCGCTTAATGTTTTTCTTTGTTTTGATCTTGCACATTTTGCTCTCTTATTCCTAGGTACTTTTTTCTTTTTTTAATGTTATTATAAAGTATGGTCCTTTTACCTCAAGATCTTCTAAGTGGTTGTAGTTTATACGTATCATGACTTTTGGTTTCTGGATAGTAATTTTCTGCCCAGCTACTTCACTCAATTTTCTTATTATTTATAATAATTTTACCACAGATTCTTTAATTTTTTAGGTAAAAAGAAATATATCTGTAAATAATGATTATTTTATGTAGAATTTTTATATTTAGGATTTTTTATATTCAGAATTTTTTTCTCTTGGCCATCATCAAAGAGACAAAAGATTGAAAAAATGCTATCATGGATGTGGAGGAAAGGGAACCCTTGTTCACTTTTGGTGGGATTGTAAATTGGTCACTATGGAGGATCCTAAAAAAATTAAAAATAGAGTTATCATATGATCCAGGAACTTCACCTCTTGGAATATATATAAAGGAAACAAGCACACTAACTCAAAAAGATACCTGCACCCCTATGTTCACTGTAACATTATTTACAATAGCCAAAATATGGAAACAAATTAAGTGTCTATTGATGGGTGAATGGATAAAGAAGTAGTGATATATATATGTATATATATATATGAATATATAAGTATATAAATATAAGTATATAAATATTATAAAATATATGATATATGTATATAATTCAGCCATAAAAGACAAGGAAATCCTACTATTTGTGGCAACATAGAGGGATCTTAAGGCATTATGAAAATGTCAGATAGAAAGACAAATGCAGTATGATCTCACTTATATGTGGAATCTAATAAAAACAAAAACAAACAAAAAAATCAAAAGAAAGCTGGAGTAGCAATTCTCATATCAGACAAGATAGACTTTTAAATAAAGTCTATTACAAGAGACAAATAAGGACGCTACATAATGATCAAGTGATCGATCCAAGAAGAAGATATAACAATTGTAAATATTTATGCACCCAATATAGGAGCACCTCAATACATAAGGCAAATACTAACAGCCATAAAAGGGGAAATTGACAGTAACACAATCATAGTAGGGGACTTTAACACCCCACTTTCACCAATGGACAGATCATCCAAAATGAAAATAAATAAGGAAACACAAGCTTTAAATGATACATTAAACAAGATGGACTTAACTGATATTTATAGGACATTCCATCCAAAAACAACAGAATACACATTTTTCTCAAGTGCTCATGGAATATTCTCCAGGATAGATCATATCTTGGGTCACAAATCAAGCCTTGGTAAATTTAAGAAAATTGAAATCGTATCAAGTATCTTTTGCGACCACAGCACTATGAGACTAGATATCAATTACAGGAAAAGATCTGTAAAAATACAAACACATGGAGGCTAAACAATACACTACTTAAAAATGAAGTGATCACTGAAGTAATCAAAGAGGAAATCAAAAAATACCTAGAAACAAATGACAAGGGAGACAGAACGACCCAAAACCTATGGGATGCAACAAAAGCAGTTCTAAGAGGGAAGTTTATAGCAATACAATCTTACCTTAAGAAACAGGAAACATCTCAAATAAACAACCTAACCTTGCACCTAAAGCAATTAGAGAAAGAAGAACAAAAAAAACCCCAAAGTTAGAAGAAGGAAAGAAATCATAAAGACCAGATCAGAAATAAATGAAAAAAAAATGAAGGAAACTATAACAAAGATCAATAAAACTAAAAGCTGCTTTTTTGAGAAGATAAACAAAATAGATAAACCATTAGCCAGACTCATCAAGAAAAAAAGGAAGAAGACTCAAATCAATAGAATTAGAAATGAAAACAGAAAAGTAACAACTGACAGTGCAAAAATACAAAAAATCATGAGAGATTACTACAAGCAACTATATGCCAATAAAATGGACAACCTAGAATAAATGGACAAATTCTTAGAAATGCACAACCTGCCGAGACTGAACCAGGAAGAAATAGAAAATATGAACAGACCAATCACAGGCACTGGAATTGAAATGGTGATTAAAAATCTTCGAACAAACAAAAGCCCAGGACCAGATGGCTTCACAGGCAAATTCTATCAAATATTTAGAGAAGAGCTAACACCTATCCTTCTCAAAATCTTCCAAAATATAGCAGAGGGAGGAACACTCCCTAACCCATTCTATGAAGCCACCATCGCCCTGATACCAAAACCAGATAAAGATGTCACAAAGAAAGAAAGATAACTACAGGCCAATATCACTGATGAACATAGATGCAAAAATCCTCAACAAAAAACTAGCAAACAGAATCCAACAGCACATTCAAAGGATCATACACCATGATCAAGTGGGGTTTATTCCAGGAATGCAAGGATTCTTCAATATACGCAAATCAATCAATGTGATACACCATATTAACAAACTGAAGGAGAAAAACCATATGATCATCTCAATAGATGCAGAAAAAGCTTTCAACAAAATTCAACACCAATTTATGATAAAACCTCTCCAGAAAGTAGGCATAGAGGGAACTTTCCTCAACAGAATAAAGGTCATATATGACAAACCCACAGCCAACATCGTCCTCAATGGTGAAAAACTGAAACCATTTCCACTAAGATCAGGAACAAGACAAGGTTGCCCACTCTCAGCACTATTATTCAACATAATTGTGGAAGTTTTAGCTACAGCAATCAGAAAATAAAAAGAAATAAAAGGAATCCAAATCAGAAAAGAAGAAGCAAAGCTGTCACTCTTTGCCGATGACATGATACTCTACATAGAGAACCCTAAAGGTGCTACCAGAAAACTACTAGAGCTAATCAATGAATTTGGTAAAGTAGCAGGATACAAAATTAATGCATAGAAATCTCTAACATTCCTATACACTAATGATGAAAAATCTGAAAGTGAAATTAAGAAAACACTCCCATTTACCACTGCAACAAAAAGAATAAAATATCTAGGAATAAACCTACCTAAGGAGACAAAAGACCTGTATGCCGAAAATCATAAGACACTGATGAAATAAATTAAAGATGATACAAATAGATGGAGAGATATACCACGCTCTTGGATTGGAAGAATCAACAGTGTGAAAATGACTCTACTACCCAAAGCAATCTACAGATTCAATGCAATCCCTATCAAACTACCACTGGCATTTTTCACAGAACTAGAACAAAAAATTTCACAATTTGTATGGAAATACAGAAGACCCCGCATAGCCAAAGCAATCTTGAGAACGAAAAATGGAGCTGGAAGAATCAGGCTCCCTGACTTCAGACTCTACTACAAAGCTACAGCAATCAGGACAGTATGGTACTGGCACAAAAACAGAAATATAGATCAATGGAACAGGATAGAAAGCCCAGATATAAACATACGCACATGTGGTCATCTTATCTTTGACAAAGGAGGCAAGAATATACAGTTGAGAAAAGACAGCCTCTTCAATAAGTGGTGCTGGGAAAACTGGACAGGTACATGTAAAAGTATGAGATTAGAACATTTCCTAACACCATACACAAAATTAAGCTCAAATGGATTAAAGACCTAAATATAAGGCTAGAAACTATCATACTCTTAGAGGAAAACATAGGCTCTATGTTCTATAACATAAATCACAGCAATATCTTTTTTGACCCACCTCCTAGATAAATGGAAATAAAAACAAAAATAAACAAATGGGACCTAATAAAACTTCAAAGCTTTTGCACAGCAAAGGAAACCATAAACAAGACCAAAAGACAACCCTCAGAATGGGAGAAAATATTTGCAAATGAAGCAACTGACAAAGGATTAATCTCCAAAATTTACAAGCAGCTCATGCAGCTCAATAACAGAAAAACAAACAACCCAATCCAAAAATGGGCAGAAGACCTAAATAGACACTTCTCCAAAGAAGATATACAGATTGCCAACAAACACATGAAGGAATGCTCAACATCATTAATCATTAGAGAAATGCAAATCATAGCTACAATGAGATATCACCTCACACCGGTCAGAATGGCCATCGTCAAAAAATCTAGAAAAAATAAATGCTAGAGAGGGTGTCGAGAAAAGGGAACCCTCTTGCACTGTTGGTGAGAATGTAAATTGATACAGCTACTATGGAGAACAGTATGGAGGTTCCTTAAAAAACTACTAATAGAACTACCATATGACCCAGCAATCCCACTACTGAGCATATACCCTGAGCAAACCATAATTCAAAAAGAGTCATGTACCAATATGTTCACTGCAGCTCTATTTACAATAGCCAGGACATGGAAGCAACCTAAATGTGCATCAACAGAGGAATGG
This sequence comes from Mesoplodon bidens, assembly GCF_964165515.1. Lineage (NCBI taxonomy): Eukaryota > Metazoa > Chordata > Mammalia > Artiodactyla > Ziphiidae > Mesoplodon > Mesoplodon bidens. The sequence continues at coordinate 141,864,195 of NC_138161.1, forward strand.
ATAAAGAAGATGTGATACATACATACAATGGAATAATATTCAGCCATAAAAGAAATGAAATTGAGTTAATTGTAGTGAGGTGGATGGACCTAGAGTCTGTCATACAGAGTGAAGTAAGTCAGAAAGAGAAAAACAAATACCGTATGCTAACACATATATATGGAATCTAAGTTAAAAAAAAAAAAGGTCATGAAGAACCTAGGGGTAAGATGGAAATAAAGACTCAGACCTACTAGAGAATGGACTTGAGGATATGGGGAGGGGGAAGGGTAAGCTGTGACAAAGTGAGAGAGTGGCATGGACATATATACACTACCAAACGTAAAATAGATAGCTAGTGGGAAGCAGCCACATAGCACAGAGAGATCAGCTCTGTGGTTTGTGACCACCTAGCGGAGTGAGATAGGGAGGGTGGGAGGGAGGGAGAGGTAAGAGGGAAGAGATATGGGAACATATGTATATGTATAACTGATTCACTTTGTTATAAAGCAGAAACTAACACACCATTGTAAAGCAATTACACTCCAATAAAGATGTAAAAAAAAAAAAAGCTTAAAATTTTGTGCAGTTCTTTTTGTAATTAGGGAATGTCCCAAAGGAATGAACAGACACATTGTGATGTTTTAAAGTCAGTTGGAATGATTTATTTCTCTTTTGATCAGTTTATATCTTAATATTGACCAGTATTTGAATTTCTAACATAACCCCATATGAAGAATCCTATGTAGGATTTTTGCATCAATATTTAGTGATTTGATCTATGGGATGTTTGGGGAGCTGTATTTGTTCATTTTGCTCTCAGTGTTTCTATAGCTTCATTCAAAGGAATTTGGAAACTAAACATTCTCTTTTTTCTATGCTTAGAAACGGTTTAAATAACATCAGAAAAAAATGCAAAGGTAATTCAATGGATGAAAGATGCTCTTTTCAACAAATGGTGTTGGAAAAAATTGAACATTAGTAAGCAAAAAGTGATTTTTTATCACATTGATCACACCATTTATAACAATTAACATGTAATGTATAATAGAATTAAATGTAAAACCTAAAACTATAAAACTTCTAGAAGAAAACATAGCAGAAAATCTTAGTGAACTAGAGTTAGGCAAAGATTTCTTAGAGACAGCCATAAAAGCATGATCCATAAAAGATTTAAAATGTTAAATTGGACTTTATCAAAAATTTAGGGCTTCCCTGGTGGCGCAGTGGTTGAGAGTCCGCCTGCCGATGCAGGGGACATGGGTTCGTGCCCTGGTCCAGGAAGATCCCACGTGCCACGGAGTGGCTGGGCCCGTGAGCCATGGTCACTGAGCCTGCGTGTCCGGAGCCTGTGCTCCGCAAGGGAGAGGCCACAACAGTGAGAGGCCCACGTACCGCCAAAAAAATAAATAAATAAATAAATAAATAAATAAAACTTCTGCTCTTCGAAAGACAGTATTAGAATGAAAAGACAACCCATAGACTGGGAAAAAAACATCTGTATAACACATTTCTGATAAACAACTTGTATCCATAATATATAAAGAATTTCCAAACTAATAAGAAAACAAATAACCAAATAAAAATATTGGGCAAATATACTAACCATTATTTCACCAAAGGAGAAATATAAATGGAAAATAAACACATGAAAAGATACTCAACACTGTTAGTTATTAGGGAAATGCAAAACAAAACACAATTAGAACCATTATTAGAATGCCTAAAATTAAAACAACAACAACAACTCTGACAATATCGAGGGCTAGAGAGGGAATTCAGCAACTGGAACTCTCATCCATTGTGGTAGGAAAACAAAATGGTTCACTTTGGAAACTAGTCTAGCAGTTTCTTAAAAAGCCAAACATACCCTTACATAGGATCCAGGCATCTACTAGTAGGTATATTTACTAAAGAGAAATGCAAACTTACGTTCATGCAAAACCTTGTATGCAAATATTTATGGCAGTTTTATTCATAATCGCCAGAACTCTTGACTGCTCCTTCTCCATGAGTAAAAGGGTTTACTTTTTTATCCCCCCAGCTGCAATGGGTTTTCACCTTGAAGCAGGTAGGAGAGGTTCAGGTGGGGCTTTGTGTGCTTCCCCCAGCAGCAGCCACTCCTCTCTTCCAGGCTGTATCAGGAAGCTCCCTCCCATCTCCTGCCCTGCTTTTCATTGTTTTGTGTGTGTGTGTGTGTGAGACCCGGTGGAGGGTGGTGCATAATGGCTTGTGAATGTGAGCTCCATTCGTATATGTAGCTCCTAGGGATTCTGTATCATCACAGTAGCTCACACTTGGCCTTCACCTGCCTTCTTTTTACCCTCTTGGATGGTTCCCAGTGTCCCTTCCTCCCAGGTTCTGCCATAGATGACCCAGTGCTCATGTCTGTTTCTCCTTGGATGGGTCCATTTTTAGTTGGATTTCTGGATACTTTTTGCCCTGGGATCTCGGCTCTCTGTTAGATTAAATAAAAGCCATGATTTTGTGGTTTATCTGATTTTTTGAGCTGGTAGTGTGGGAGTGACACACAATTTAACTTTCTACATTCTAGACAGTAGCGAAACTCTGGCTGTAGTCGTTTTTAATCAATCAAAAAGCTACAGTTGTTGTTTCAGAGAAAGCACTTATGGTTTGTCTTTGTTATTGTTGTTTCTTACAGTACAGAGAAAGTTTCTTGATTAGAGTTTACCTGCATCAATTTCAATACTATCACATTTATAGCTCATTTATTTTGAAAATCTTTCAACTAGAATAAGAATTTTCTTGCAACCAGAGCTTTTCTTGCTGACTGTCCTATTATTTTGCCTTTTGAGGACTATGAACGTATAGAAGAACACTTTTCAGATGAAAGCTCCTTTGTTCGATTTGAAATTCAAATACAGTGTAACCTTTCAGTACAGAAGAGTTTTGATCAGCATAAGATTTTTGAAATACATTTGTAATTGTGTATGAATATTGATCTCAAAAGTAAATGATTTCAATTTCAATTTCCAATGTAAAAGAAAACAAAATAATGACCTCTCTCCTCTGGTCGCTCCTGGCTCAGATGCTTTCCTCCATTTTATCCCTTTTGCTTTAGGGCTCTCAGACTTGTCACTTCGGATGAGGTGGGTCCATCAGTGCAGCTCCTCTCCCTTCCTGCCTTATTCAGTTCTGCTGAGTAGAGCTTCCATAAACATGGCCTTGGTAGCCCTCCTCAGCCAGCTGGTTTTTGTTTTTCCTTTCTCTTTCTTCTCAAGTTCTAATGATAGCATTTAATTGCATCCCTGAGCTCTTGCATCTTCATTTTGTGCAATTGCTTTATAAAGCATCTAGGCTCTTTAAGATTTTAATTTTTGTCAACAGGCTAGTCATTGTTTTCATCCTACTCTGTGACAAAGTTTTATTGAGTTATTTTTCTTTGCCGTTGTTTCCCCCCCCCCTCTGGCCTCGCTTCCCCTTTGTACCATTTCTACTTAGGTCCTATTCAAGTTCCCTTTATATCATTACTAATCTTAAATATAAAGACTCTTCCATATCAGCTATTTGCTAGAAGTTTGTGTAAGGAAAGTTCCTGGGCTGTCTTCCAGGCTTGTAAGACACCCCCCTATATGGCAAGATTGGGTCTGAGAGTTCTTTGCCCTTTACTCCTCCCAGCCCACTGAGACTGGTACTGCTAGGCTGCTCATTGAGTTCCTCTCCTTCACCTCACTTCACAGGCAATTTATATCTTGCAAATATAACTTGCCTATATGAGATCCTTTCCCTGCTTCTTGAGAACTTGGGGCTAAACCTGACTCAAGAAAGCCCTGGCATCACTCTGCACACCCATTCTCAATACTCTAAACAAGGGCTTGAAATATAGTGTATGCCATCTTCTTTGGAGAAACAACCTCTGGCAGGTGTGTCTGATGCCTGCAACCATCAGAATTCTCTCTTGGCATCTTTCCACATCTGCACAAGATTTCCACAGCATTATTTTCCCATATATTGTGATTGGAGATTTAAGTTGTTCGCTAATTTCATTGAGAATGGATTTGTGTTTCAATATCCCATTTTCCTATTGCTTCTAAATGATTTCCTATATTTTAAAACTAGAATTTCTCTTTTCCTCCTCTTACTTCACCGCAGCATTGTCTTTTTTTTAACACAACTTGTCCTACTTAATAATACAGTGTATGGAATACCTTTTGATGTCTAGTCACTTTTCTAAAATAAACAACCTTGTATATTTGATAGGTTATATTCCTGGGAAGTTGTTACCAATTACATCGTGACAAGGATTCCAAGATTGTCCTACTGAAACTATTTTATGAATGGAGTTTTCATTCTAACCTAACTCCTGCCTCTTAGCATTTGATGGGAATGTTCTTAGATTTGAACAACTATGGATAATACTGTGTACAGATAGATGGCTGTATAAAAACAACAACAAAGAAACAAGTTTTAAGTGCAGATGAAGCGACTAAATAAGAGTATGATAACGACTCTTCTTAATAAGTTTTGAGTCGATATGTAAATGAAGGACTGGATATGAATTTGTAAGAAATTGGCATTAGAGTTGATTGCCATCAGAGCCAAACAAATCAGTGGCCAGTATACTTGACCAGTAGCCACTTAACCAGTAACTGATCTCACAAAAGTGTTTTCTAAAATAACGGAGGAGCCTGGTGTGGCACACAAGAAGGAGAGGAGGGCGCAGCTGCTGTTTAGGTGGGGAATGCGGCCGAACTGCCCTCTCTCCTGTAAGCATCACCTTGACCACCTGTGGTTCTCACAGCAGTGTCCCTCAGTCATTGCCTTGGCGACTTCACTGCCCACCACCTCTCTCTGGTGTCTGTGCTCCCACAGCACCTGCCTGTTCTCAGGTCCTCTAATTAGCCAAACTCTTGTCCAGCTTAGGAGCTTCATACACATTGTCCTCTCTGCCTGGCGTGCTCTTCCTCTGCTCCTCCTTATCAACTTCCATTCCTTCCTTAAATGCTCCCTCCTCCACAAAGCCTTCCCTCAGGGCTCCATGGAACCCTTATTTGCCTTGTCAGTCTGCCCTGAAAATGCCTATGTCCCTCAATCCAGTGAAAGTTTCCTAAGGCAAGGACAACGTCTTGGTCCTCTTCATATATGTTTATTATATGTTTATTAGTTTAAAAAACCTTTTTTTTGGCCACGCCCCACGGCATGCATGATCCTAGTTCCCTGACCAGGTATCGAACGCACGGCTCCTGCAGTGGAAGGGTGGAGTCTTAACCACTGCAGGGAAGTCCTATGTTTATTTAGTTTTAATTGATCTGCTCACTTAAAATTTTTTTGAGGAAGCATTAGATTCTGAAAAAAATTCCCATGAGTGATAAGTGTCATGGTTAAAATGAAGACAAAAGGTCAGAAACCATAAGAAATAGGTGGAAATAACTACCTACTGTGAAATCATTCGTCAAAGTGAATTATTTACCCTTGTCTTCAGTACAGCATTGACATAGGGTTCTTATACCAACTGAACATTAATGAATAAGGGTTTAACTGAGTTGCCATCTCTAAAAGCCAACTGAGGGCAACTCACTCACCAACACAGATGGCTAGATGTTCTGAAATCCCCACCTGTTTTAGTTGCCTGAATTTTTTACCTTTTGACTTGTCATCTAGAAGTTGCTCCTGAGACAAATGTGAGAAAGCTGCGGCCTCGGAAAAGGTTACCCTGGGCTAGCTGGGTCTCAAACTCCCCACACGAAGCTCACAGGTGCAGTGTGTGTGTGTGTGTGTGTGTGTGTGTGTGTGTGTAGGAGGGAGAGGGGGCAGTCCTGCAAGGCTTTCTTTCCTGCTTCTCTGGGGGAATGAAACCAACCCAGGCTCCTGCTGGTCTCGCTGTGGGACAACCTGAGCTCTCCAAGTTGTGTCCCCTTGAGTCTCACCTCTAATGTAATGGCTTTTTTACATTTCTTATCAGAACCATCATGGGAGCAGTGCCTTTTCCTTTTTATCTGCCACTTTTAAGTATTTGAAAAGATTGAATGCAGTCCTTCTTCTCTTTGTCTGCCCTTTAATCTCTTTCTTTTCCCTCACACAGGTGTTGTTCCACCCATGGTGTGCTGCCCCTTGCCTGGCAGGTGATCCAGCCAGCAAAGGCAGCCACGATGCCACCTGCACAGGGTGGACACCTGCACAGGTGTGGTCACCTGTGGGAAGCCAAAATCATCTAAACTGACCTCTTGCCCACTTGCAGCATATGACAGACAAGATAAAGGAAGACATATGGATAAAAAAGCTGTTTAAAATTATTTCTAATTCCCCTGCCTCATGGGCTGGGGTATTTCCTGGGAATAGGAAGGCCCTTTGTAAGCTACATGCTCTCAACAGTAGAGGATGCAAGTTCAGAGGCAGAGAGGCTGGGGCAGAGTTACACTGCTCTGCATGATAAGGGGGTGAGAGTAAGTGAGATGGGAATAGCGAAATCCAGGAGGAAGGAGGCTGGGAAGCCCCACCCCCAGCAAAGACATATGCAAAGGGGATTTTTCCAGGAAAATGCCATGTATTGTGAAACCATGTTCTGGGAATTTTCATCAAAATTATTGAAAGCACGGTATGCTTGTAGAGCTGCATTTCTTATGCAAGAGAGTGGTGACGAGCATAAGTTGCCAAGTTGGGAGGGTGGAGCAGAACAAAATCAAACCTTGATTCTGACTCTGACTAGTAACACTCATGCATGATGTTCACTCCAGCCATCAACCCACGTCTCCCAGTCATGACTGTCCTACATGGTAAAAAGCTGAAGTCCCCAACTCAAGATGCCTTCCTTTTGGAGAGAAGTATTTTCCAGAACGTCTATGGCCAAAAGGCAAAAGATGGGAAATTATTTGTTTCAAGTGGAAACAAGATAATTAACAACAATTGCTATACATTTTAAAGCACTAAAGTCAGATTGCTAATTTATGAATGGTGTATAGTACAAGTTTTACATGCATAAAACTTGAAGTGTTCATAAAGTTATCATAATCTTAAATGTGTTTATTCAGCCAGTTATTCCAAAGGTATTTATTAGAATTAGTTTAAATTTTTGTTTGAAGTGAAATTATAAGCTCCTGAACTCAAATACATATGGCAGCTCTTGATTTTTTTTCCAATTTATATAAAAACACTATAGGAAGCATGAGAAGCAATTACAGTTTTCAAGACTGTATCGTCCATGATTTCCAGCAGATGACATAAAAATTTAGCCTCTTTTGAGTTTAGAATTCTTGTGTAGCTTTCTGCAGACCTTCAGAGCATACTGCTGAAATTCTAGGACTACACAGCTGAGACTCTTGGCATAGTTAACGAAACCATGACGTTTCTCCAAAGCAGAACTTACTTTATATCTGAATGGTAGGGGATGTTCATGCCAGTTGTCCATCAGAGGGATTTAAGACAGAATTAAGGGTCCATCTTTTGGGAAAACAAGTTATTCTCTCTCTGAGTGACTGAGAACGCATCCTCCATCATACCATAAAGGAAGTATAATGTCCAGGCCCCATGAAACCAGAAGATGATGCTCCAAATCCATGACAAGAGAGAGCATGGGGAGACCAAAAGACCCTCAAAGTGGTGGGCCCTTAACTCTGCAGATAAGGGTGTCTGTGATGTTCTGCCAGAGACTAGAAGATGGAAGCCAGCATTTGTCTCACCTTGTATGGTAGAGGCTATGAACAACTGTAATGATTATGCACTATAAGATAGGATCATTATGTTATATCTGCCATCAGTATAATAATAGAAAGTTTGTAACAGACAAAATGATCTCATCTTTAGAGGAAGACAGAACTCAGTTAAAATAAAGATATGGCTCTGCCCTGTCTCTGAGGGAGGGATGATGCTTTTACAATATTTAGATATGTTGGCTGGGGCTGGAGCAGGAAAGGGAGAGGGGAGTAACTGGATTTGGTTATCCCAGCAATTAATTAATTGTTGCATTTTAAAATACATTAAACAATGAGACATTTTTGACTAAATTTACATGTGTAGATTTGAAGGATGAGCTGAATTTGGGTAGGCAGATATTAGGGAATAGGAAGGGTGACATTTCCAGGAAGAAAAGCAAAATAGGCAAAAATTAAGAATGGGAGTGGTTGTGATGAGTGTGATGATGGAGAAAGCAAGCTATAATGTTGGAACAAGAAGGCAGAAGCTCTGTAGTGTGGTTCTTGGAGCTAAACTCAGAAGGAGGAACTTAAAGGGGCAGAGAGACAAGAATGGATGGAGCCAGGGAGCTCCACAAAGAAGACTTATTTATTTATTTATTTATTTATTTTAAAGAAGCCTTTTAAAGTGAGGACTGAAGTGGTGTGAACTTGGGCTTCGATGCTGGCAATGGGAATGGAGAGTAAGGGGTATATCCAAAGGGGCATTTCAAAAAAGGAGTGATGTGATTTGGTGACAAATCGGTCATAGGGGTTGAATGAAAAGATTAAAGTGAAAGAGGTATTCATATTTCCTTAACTGGGAGACCAGAAGAGTTCCAGTGCCCTTGAGTAAAATGGTAACGTTGAAAGGGAATTCAATTTAAAAGAAAATGAAGAAAGGGATTAAAGCTGTGTTTTGGTCCCACTGAACTTATTGTGACAGTTGAGTATCCAAGTGGAAAGTGTTAAGAGACCTGAAAATGGGGGTGTTCTGTTGGAGTGAGAAGTCAGGATAGAAGTTGTAGATCTAAAATTTATTAGCATTGATTCCATACAGATAAAAGTGAATGAAACCTCAGAGTGAAAATAAAGGCATAAGTTCTGACTCTAAGAATTGGGAATTGGTGCTACATGAGTTTTTCATGTACTTATTTTTGGCAGGCAGTACTACATTTCATTCAATTGATGATAACAGTAAGATCGGGGAAACGTATTTCCTGGTTTTCTATAGGTTTTCCGTTATTTCTCTAGTCAAATTTATCCATTACCATCAAGAAGCTGTATTTGTTTCAGTGATGAACTTTCCTCTAGCAAGCATTAAAAAAGAGTCCTGTCTGGCTGCAGATTTTTTTTAATGACACAAACACTACCCATTTCCCCACCTTAATTTTCAATTCTGAGGCTTCTGACGATGAACTGCACTGTGGTAGAGGAGAGAGGAGGAAGGCAGTGGGTCGAGACAGATCTTTTTATAAAGATTAGCAATTCTCCATGCTTTTAGCCCAGGCAAAGATTACATTTAACACCCAGGGTCTCAGCTGCCTCAGATCCTTTTCAGAATGAGGAACTGTGGCACTGCAGATAGTTTGGGGTGTCCTTTCATTTTTTGACAGTATTAAATATATACCCCAGTGAGCCATAAAACAGTGATTTATCTAAGAATAAATCATATCTCTAATAAGGGACCACTTCTTTTAAATGGGACAGTGCATTATATTAAACAGACAGACTTTCTCAAAAATACAAACTGTGTCAGCCAGCCATTTTTAATGAATATAACTGAAATTTTCGCTTTCTTTAGGAGAAAGCGATTTCCCTTCAAAAGGGCAAATCAGGGGGATTTGCTGAGTTTTGTTGGCTATTGTGTACACTTTAGTTAATCTTTCAGCTACAGGGAGAGTTAAGATTCCTCCCAGATTTTTCACTGTGGAGGTTGCATTAGGGAAAGGGAAGGAAAGAAATAAAGGGGAGACCCCCCCTCAGGAGCTAAACATGGTGGAAGTGCCATGGGACAGGGCCCCACATGGACTGCTTTTGCTTGTGTCTGTCTTAGTATTTCACACCACACATGCTCAGTGTCATCCTGGGAAGTGGTGGGGTGTAAGACTCATTTGCTGTGGTGTCCCTGGTGCTTAGCAACTATCTACTGAATAGATATATTTTATCTGCTGAAATGATATGATTATTTCTTAAGTATTCAGATTCTATCTTTGGCTATTCTGATTTACCAGAGATGTGATCCGTGCCTTTACCACTATTAGGCTGAAAGCAGAGCTGGAAAAGGGAAACGAGTTTAAATATAAAAATGCACCCTTTATTTTCATCAATAGCATAAGATGTTTTATAAGCGTTTATATCTCTGATGGAAGACATTGCTGTGTTCTGTTTAGATTCATTTTAATTAAGAAATTTCAGTGGTGGGCAGTGAAAAGAAGGAGAAGGGTATGGCCATGGGCAGAAAGGAAGCTGAATCCTTTAAAGGGCTATAATCTATGAGAACTGGCTATGCATAAAAATAAATAAGTGGGTCAACTGTATACACATGTGAAATTTGAACAACTGGAGACAGAAATAAACACGATGGAGACACATGTTTCTGGCTATACAGTGAACTAAAATATTCTGAAAACCCCTCTCATGTAAAATACCTGAAAATGCTGGGTAAAACACTTAAATATACATTGGTTTAATTCATAGCTAAGCTGACAAATGGAAGGAAAATACTTAAGGCTGAAAATAATAATAAAGAAATAATCCGGGCTTCCCTGGTGGCGCAGTGGTTGGGGGTCCGCCTGCCGATGCAGGGGACACGGGTTCGTGCCCCTATCCCGGAAGATCCCACATGCCGCGCAGCGGCTGGGCCCGCGAGCCATGGCCGCGGAGCCTGTGTGTCCGGAGCCTGTGCTCCGCAACGGGAGAGGCCACAGCAGTGAGAGGCCCGCGTACAGCAAAAAAAAAAAAAAAAAAAAAAAAAAGAAATAATCCAGAAAAATAAGTGGGCAATGAGCCAATGGCTGCCCTGGGATATCTGCCTATTCCAGGCAAATTAGAGGTTCCATTTTCAAGGGCTGATCTGGGAACAGGGACAAAGCTTAAAGTTAGCACAAGGAGGGAAGTCAGATCAGAGCTCACTCCCAAAGGATGACACTCAGGGAAAAGACAAATTAGGGGTGGGGGAACTTGCCCTACAAAGGGAGGCAGGAAGGACACTTTCCTTAGCTCTAAATAAAAAGAAAATGCTGGGCTTCCCTGGTGGCACAGTGGTTGAGAGTCTGCCTGCCGATGCAGGGGACGTGGGTTCGTTCCCCGGTCCGGGAAGATCCCACATGCCAGGGAGCGGCTGGGCCCATGAGCCATGGCCGCTGAGCCTGCGCGTCCACAGCCTGTGCTCCACAACGGGAGAGGCCACAGCAGTGAGAGGCCCGCGTACAGCAAAAAAAAAAAAAAAAAAATCTGAGAATGCTCACGATTATTATGAGATTTGAGGAAGTTCAGGGAGTTTTCCCATATTGGTTTAAAAAAAAGTAAATAAATCATTGAAAGGTAATTAAGAGCCCAGAAATAGATCTTGATATGTGAGAGAATTTAATATATAAAAACAGTGACATTTTAATCTAGTAGAAAAAGAATGGTGTCTTTCATGAATAGTGCTGGCACAACTGGCAATCCATTTGGGGAAAAAATAGTAAAGTTAGACTTCATTTTTACACAATATAAAAATAACAAATGGAGAAAAGACAAATGTAAAATATAAAGCTGAAAAAAAATCTTAAAAGAGAAATAGGTTACATGTGTAACCTTGGGTTGGAGATACCATGTTAACCAAGACAGGAAACCCAGAAATTATAGAGAAATAATAAATAAACATTTTATTACATAAGGAATTTTAAAAATTATGGCCAGAAAATATTATGTTTATATATTCAAATATATTTACAGAACTATAAACCATATGAATAGATAAATGGTGGATACAAAAGTGCAGAAAAGCAAGAATTCTGTTTTAAAATGGCCAAAGAAATTCCAATATGTTCATATGTATGAATATAGTTATATATGCATGGAGAAAGTTCTGGAAAATACTCAGTTTCCATTGGTTATGTGAGGGGATAGCAGAGAGAAAGAGTTTGTGGGGAGGGAAAAGATAATACAAAAGGAAAAGACTATATAAAATGTGGTCATGATAAAAAAAATTGTATGTAGAACAACCAGTTTACTAAAATTATATATTTGTATGTAAATTCATAAAGGTATGTATTAAAAGAGGGCTAACAAAATTTTGTTAATGATGGATACCTCAGAAGTTGGGATGTCATGTGATTTTTTTCACCTACTTCCTCATACTTTTGTATATTGTTCATTTTTTTCATAACGAAGATACAGTATTTATTTAATCAGAAATATAAAGCAGTTCCACCGTGAGAAATAAAAACAAAGCAAGATATATTCACCAATCCAAAAGAATTTATTGAAAAATTTGAAATCCAGATGAGAAGCTGGAGACTTGGGATAGCCCTGGAAGCAGTGGGAAACAAGTTTAATTTTAGTCTTGGCTTTGGGGCCAAGGCAAATGCTATGAATGGGGAAACTGTTCCCAAACCCCAAAATTAGATTTAAGTCATTTGTTTGGTTTCTTTATCTTCAACAGAAAAAACACACGAACAAAAAAAAAAAACCCCAAACTTTATTATAAAGTCCCAATTCTGGGGCTGAAGACTTAGGAAATATTTCAAAGAGCAAAATTTTTCAATTTATGCTCTAGTTTTTGGACAAAATGTAGTTCAGAAGGAGAAACGAAAAAGAGACTATTTTGTCCCCATTCAAGAAGGAAAGAAAGGTTTAAACTAGTTATCATCTTGTTACAGAATGAAATAACTGATTTCAGACTCTGTTTTTGCAATAGGACCAGTGCCATCAGTGGGAAAGACTAGATCAGTTCCCCAGAGATGGTGTCAAAGAAAAGTTGTACTGTTACATCCTGCAAGAACTGTTGCATTGAGATGATTTTCAAAGAAATTCTCAAGAAAGGAAAATTACAGCATTCTGTCCTCCAGGTGATAAAGAGCTGCATCCCAGCCTGAACCCTGGCTTTGGAATCAGGTGCTCAGAATGCACAGTTTTTATCTAAAACCTATTTTCGCTTACCAAGTTAGGTTATGCGAGCTTTTCATTCTCTCTGACTCTTAGTTTTTTCATCTATAAAATGGGAGTGCTGATAATAACACAATGTAGAAAAGAACACTTACGTGATTTATTTTATGTGTCAGTAGCATAATTCAAATGCAAGCATAATCATGGAAATGTTCATTCGAATAGGTGAAGCTCACAAACGCCATAACCAAAGTAGCTTAAATAAATGTGGGTTTTTTTCCCCTCTGAAGCCATAATTGATAGCTACTAGAGATCACTGAGGAGGGCTCTTAAAATAAATAGCAGCAGAGAAGGTTTTTAATATGTTGTCTGAAATCATGAAACACAGAGAAATGTCAGAAATCATCTGGCAGTATGTCTTGCTCTAGTTGAAACAATTTAGACTCCAAGTGGTAAAGTGAGTGTATCAAGGCTGCATGGCTTCTCTGTGATAGTTTTGTGACTGAAATTGCCTTGATCTTCCACCTGGTATTTTCCTTCTCACAAGTGAGAGAGGATTCACTCTTTACTAGAGACCCCCGTTTACAAGATGTGATCTTTATAAAATCTTTCTTGACTACTCCCCACTACCTCCCTAACCACAGAAATGACCTCTTTTGTCATCCTGCTTTCCTGTATCCACTTTTAACACTGCACCTCAAAGACTTGTTGCATTGGTCTGTCTTCCCCACTAATCTGATAGTTCTTTAAGGGCAGGAGCCATGATATATGTTTTTTCTTCTCCTTTCTTTCCTTCTTCCTTCCTTTCTTTCTCTCTTTCTTTCTTTCTTTCTTTCTTTCTTTCTTTCTTTCTTTCTTTCTTTCTTTCTTTCTTTCTTTCTTTCTTCCTTCCTTCCTTTCTTCCTTTCTTCCTTTCTTCCAGGGTACCTCAGTCCTTGCTCTTAAGGCCTTCCACTGATTGGGTGAGGCCCACACACAGTATGGAGGGTAACCTGCCTTACTCAATGCCTACCGATTTAAATGTTAATCACATCTAAAAAGTACTTTCACAACAACAGCTAGGCTGATATCCATCTAGGCTGTTGCCAAATAACTGGGCACCAGAGCCTAGCCAAATTGATACATAAAATTAACCATCACAAATGGTGATGAAAGGAGAGGAGATTGTGGTCAGAAACTTGGATGCTTGAATTAGTGAATTTGGAGGTACAGCAGTATGACAGAGTCCATGAAGTGATCATGTATATGGATAACTAGGGTAGAGACGTGAAGGTCAAGGAACAGATAGATCAGCATAATGACTGGACTCATCTACTTGGACCATGAAGTCATCCAGGATGCTGTCAGATAAGACAGAGAGGAAGAATTTGAGCCATGAGCTAAAGTATTTACTAAATAACGGATAATGATCAGGAGGAAGAAAGATGACCAAGAAAGGGGAGAGAGGGTGATATGGTCAAATGGCATGAACCTCAATGAAGAGAATTCTAACCTTCAGCTCCACCACTGGACAATCTTAAGCAAATTATTTAATCCTTCTGTGCCTGTGCTTTTTCATGTCTCAAGCAGAAATTCCAATCCTACTTTTCTGCCCAAGGACTGTTGCAGGAATCAAGTATGGTGGTAAATGAAAAAGCAGTTTGAAAAACTGAAAGGCAGCAAAGCTGATTAGAGAGAAGATAGGTAGGATTTCTTGATAATGATAGCTATTAACATTGGAGTATGTCTCCAAACAAAGTTAGGGAATTTCTGGTTTTAATTCAATGGAATTGAGGTAGCCAGCCTCCAAATAACCCCTACCTCTGGTATTCACACTTTTATGTAGGGCCCTCCCACATTTAATAGGACTGATTCGTATAACAAAAAGAATGTGAGAGAAGTGATGGTATGAGACTTTTGAGACTAGGTCACAAAGAGCACTGTGGTACCCACCTTGCTCTTGCCTCACTTGCTCGGGCAGAAGCCAGTTGTCATATGTACTAGAAGCTGAGGCCTCCTGCCAACAGCCATGTGAGGGAGTCATGTTGGACACAAATCCTCTTGTCCCAGATAAATATTACTATTTACTGATTGTACCAGACACATCTTTTGTGCCTCCTCAGCATTGTCACCTCCAGGCCCTCAAGCTGCTTGCTCGGTCTCAGCCACCTCTCCTGCCTACCAAGACCACCCAGACCCCACATTCCCCGCTGCCTGGGGCCAATTAGTTGCTTGCCTGGGGATGCTGGGTCCTCCCCCTTGGCTGCTGCTGTGCAGTCGGGCTAACCAGACTAGGCTAACTAACTAGTCTCTGTCCTCTCCTGCCACTTCTAGACTTTAATGAGATGCGATGCCACAGGCATGGGAACTGGGCGAGGGAGTCAGATTTCCCATCCTGGAAGTCCCAGGTGGGTGTGTTACCGAAAGTGGGGTTCAGCTGCTCACCGCTCAAAAGCCAATAAAGAGGCAAGGCTGGTGGAAAGGAAAGTTTGCTTTATTTCAGAGGCTGGCAACCTGGGCAGGGGAAGCCAGGCTCCTATCCAAAGGCCAACTCCCCCGCCGACCATCAGTGGGCAAGAGCTTTTATAGGCAGAGGGAGGGAGCTGAATGTAGAAACAGCACCGTCAGCTCTGACAGTCATCTTGGAATTGGTCACGTGGTGGTCTGACCAGCGTCATCTTGATTGTTTTAAGTACAGTTAATCTTCAGTTCCAGGGTCGGTTTGTTCCCATTTCCTTGAGGCCAGTTCTCGGAACTGTGGCCATATGTCATGGCTACAGTCTGGTCATCATGTAGTTAACTTCTTCTACCTGGTGGGGGTCTCAGTATCTATAAAACAGCTCACAGGATGTGGCTCAGAATATTATCTATAGTCTTTGAGGAGGAACTAAAAGTCCTTGACTTTGCTTAATGACTAAACTATTATTGTTTTGTCCCATTTGACTGCTTTTCTTTGCTTTTGTATTTTTTCACTTCTCTGATTAAACTTATTTTTTGGCTGAAGTTTTTTTACAGACAAAAGGAAGTGGGAGGACATGGTGGGGATGGGGGGAATCATAGGGTCCTGCTCCATTTCAGGAGTGGGGGGTGGGTAGTGGTGGTTACCTAACTGCAGGGTGAAATCTGTCCAATGGGAAACAGGTGATGACAGGGAGCCCACCATTAAATTTCCTCTTCTTTCTCCCTCTGATGGACTGGACTGAACACAGCTTCTGGAGCTGCCCTGTGTGGCCCTGCAGACGCCACTGCGATGTCACCTACTTGTCTCTTCCTGGCTCCTGAGAAGACAGTGACCAGAGTCACACAGCATCTTGCCCTGCTTTCCCTCCTCCCTGCCTCACTTCTCTTTATTTTCTTTTATAATATTTATTTATTTATTTTGGCTGCGCCGGGTCTTAGTTGCAGCACACGGGATTTCATTGCTGTATGTGTGATCTTTTAGTTGCAGCATGAGGGCTCTTAGTTGCGGCATGCATGCGGGATCTAGTTCCCTAGTTCCCCAACCAGGGATCGAATCCAGGACCCCTGCACTGGGAGTGTGGAGTCTTACCCACTGGACCACCAGGGAAGTCCCTCAATTCCCTTTATATGCTCTCTGTCCTGGGATTTTACCCTCCAGAAACTCAGCTCTTCATCGCTGACTCGGGCTTTGTTTTCTAGGGAACCTGGGCTAAAAGACAAACTATTCCAGTACTGTTTTTTTATAGTAACACACTTGTACGCCTTTCCTGTCTTTCTGCTCAAAATCCATGTATGGGTGTTGGGGATCTGCCTGCCTGTGTGGGTCTATATTCAAAGTTCACTAATGTTTACATACACATCTACTTAGATGATAGAATTTCTCTTCTATAATTAGATGTACTTGAGCTACCCTGACTTCACTGCTGGTTCTTAGACTGTCAGGCACATTCCCACCTTTGTAGTTGCTTTTCCTCCTGCCTGGGTCACTTTTGACCCAGATGACCACATTCCTTCACCTCCTTCCTGTCTGTGCTCGTGAGTTTTCCCCTGATCTTTCTATGTAAAATTGTAGCCCTCCCCTCTTCTAACAGCTACCTATCTCGTCTCCTGCTTTATTTTTCTGTATAGCTTTGTTTATCTGTCTCCCCCAACTAGAATATGAGCAACACAATGAGGGCACACGTTTTCTGTATATTGCCTTTACTGCTATATACCCCAGTGCCTAAAAGAGTGGCTGGCACATAAAAGTGCTCAAAAGTGTTTGTTAAAAGGGTGAATGAATTAATCAATCAGTTGCTCAATCAATAATATCTATTAGATAGCAACTTACTAGTGTGTAAGCATCGATTCATTTGGTTCCGTTCTCAGGAAGAGCCAGATACTATGCGGCACTAGAACACCTAACTTGGGTTTGCATGGTGGTTGAGTGATTACGGTGAACATGGTCAAGTTCACAGGGAAAATCCAGACCTTTATCATTAAGTAGGCACTGAGAATCTACTGTGTACCTATCCCAAATGAGAACCTGGGGAGATACAAACAAACACGAGATATGGTTGTCCTTTTCACAAAGCTTTTCACTTTATTTAAGGAAATTGATGCTGTCATGTGAAAGAAGCAGAAAACTTTAAACCATTCATCCATGTGAGTTTTGACTTTAAGTGCATTCACAGGTAGGGAACAAGAGAGGATGCAGATGTTAGAACCCTAACCCTCCAGCTCTCCCACTCAAGCCTTATTCGACCTTTGACAATCGACTTAACCTTTCCCTAGTCCCAGACCTCACCTATGAGGCTGGGATAATCTACTAGGGATTAGTAAAAGGATTAAGTGATACAAAGCAAGTAAATTGCTTAACACACTGGAATTGCCCCATAAATATTCACCGTTTTAAGGTGTCATGATTATAATTTTTAAGAAGCTGCATAAGGATTCTATCACAGAGAAGTTGGGACTTGAGGAATAAATAGGACTCGAGGGAAGAGGGAAAAATAGAGGGAATGAGGGACAAACAAGGAAACCCAGAGGCAGGGATGGCCATGGTGGGCTGGAGGGAGCAGTGCCACAGGTGATGAGTGAAGAAGGAATGGTGCAGGCAGGGATGTGCAGACAGGTTACGTCGGGAGCTCGGACTTTCAATACCGCTCTCGTTACTGGGTTTTGAAGGTCTTGGGAATAGAGCAAAGACGGGAGGGAGGGCAAGTAGTGCAAAGGGGAAGAAGAAGGGAAGATGGAAAAAAGTTGAGAAGCAAAAGTAAAGGCTGGCCATTAGCCAAAAATAGCCTTCTTCACATGCAATATTCTCTTAGAATGTATTTAAAGCATTAAGATGAGAGGGCAGTTCAGAGCACTGGATTAATTCCCTTTTCTCTCTCCCCCTTTCTTTCTCTCACCCCTTTATTAAGAAAATAAAAGAGACTTTGAAATATTAAGAGATAGTGGGATTAGAACCTTCTCCTGCCAGCCCCAGTCTTTCCTCTTCTATTAATTTCCACTTGATTATAATTCTTTTTGAAGTGTTTAAATATGGACAATAGGAAATAGAAGGGTGAGTTATTGAATATCAGTTAGACAGTATTAATATAATCGCAGCTCCCATTTTTTATATAGACACTTCATCTATATGTATAGTTTGCATTAGGAATAAAGTAGACACCCCCCTCCCCTAGCTCAAGTAATTATGATTTTTTTTAACTACAATGAAACTCTTAAAAGTTAATAGCTGATTTGTAAATCCTCAGCTTAAAATCTTTAAAAAATAAGTTTTAGAAATCTAGAAAACTGAGAATTATTTTTTCTTGCTTGCTTTAAAAAAAAAAAAAAGACATAGGAACATCCCTAACACTAAACTCTCTTGAATCAGTGAGAGCTTTTAGCACATGCACACTTTATAAAGGAACTAGGGCTCTTTGGATGGAAGCTATGGATCGCTGAGAAACCCTCTCCACTTAGGGGGCTGCATGAAGAGGATGATACTGGTGTTCAAAGTTCTCCAGAAACACACAGACAATGTCTCCATGCTAAAAGCAGCCGCTTATTCTTCCTTTAATAACAGGGGCCTCACCATTGTCTAGTCCTGACATTGGCTTTCATGCTGAAAACTTGATCTAAAGACCCTCGAGGAACAAAACAGGGGTCTCAGAGTCTATTTAATGCATGGAGCTTTCTGAGATGATCATTATGAAATTCCTTGGGGTTTTCTAGCACCAAAGACCCACGGCTGCTTAAAAATAAGTTCTTGATAAATGGCAGTTCATAAATCTTTTTTGAAAACCTAGAAATGTCATTCGATTTATAAATTGTATCTTTTAACGTTAGCATTAACTATTTGAGGTCCCAAATGTTTAACTGACTTACAAGAAAAACGTTCTTTACAAATCCTTCCACTCAAACACAAACTGTGCTAATACATTCTGTTATTTTAAACATGCTGATTTGTGTATTTCCTTTGGCACATAGGAAAACGGAGTCCCTGTCACTGGTGTGGGAATGGCCAGAGACACATGGCTAATTTGGAAGAGTTCAGACTCCTTAGGAGTGTAAGCAACAGTGGGAAAATATAAACCAATGGGAGAGATGGGGAACCAAGGCATAAAAATATAGATACAGAAGAAGTTCAGCAAAAGCTCTCTATGTCAGACTAATTAGGAGATTACCAGTCTGAATAAGTAAGAAGTTTGACTCACATTCATCCCTGAGTATTTTAGAAGAATAAATTCTCAGTCCCTTGTGAATCCCCGCCTTGTAAATACTGCTGCACCATAGAATTAGTCCCACAAACTACATACATAATGATAAAGGAAGTGATCCAAAGCCCCAGCGAAAGGCAGATGTGAACAAGTGGCTGGCTCCTCCACCCCAGTCTGCTGCCCTGAATCAACTTTGGGCTTCAGCAAAGGGTTTTAACTAAAATATCTTAGGCATCTTTCAGTCCCTGTCAAATTACCAAACTCCTGAATGCTAAGCCTGAAAATGTCACAGGTCTGATCCACGGACTATTGTTAAGGAAGTCCATTTGTTGTGTCCAGATATACCAAGTTGTACCTTCTGATGACTGATAAAGTATCCCTGTGGAGAGGGACTTCTGGGTTTGCTTTGATCAGTGGATGAGCTTCGTCACTCCTTGAAGGCCAGGGCAATGTCCTCAGCACCGCTCTCATCTTCTAGTACAACATAGCATATCAATCCAATACATGCTTTTTGTATCGAAATAAAAGGACCCAGAATTTATGAACATTTTTTATATATTTGATGTCTGTGTTTTCTGAGCAACAAAACAACAAAAGATAAACTGTGAAATATAGTCAGACAATGGGCAATAATACTGAAGAATTCTTTTAATTATAATCACCTAGAAAATTTCAAGCTTATACTCACCCTGTGTATGGAACCCTGTGTATGGAACCCAGTCAACTGGATGCTAGACTGAGTTCATTGTACAAAGTAAGCAACATGACCTCTCTGGACTGTCCTCATTCTGCTGGCCCAGTAGTCACCATCCTCTCTTCCTCCGTGATGGTGCCCAGCAGGGCCAACTCCAAGGGGGTGTGACCTGTGTGGTAGCACAGGCCGCACCCTTACAAGGGGGCCCCAGGCTTGGTTTAATGCTCTGCTGTTGCCAGTTGAGATCCTTAATCATTTCTGAACAAGGGACTCCATATCTTCATTTTTCACAGGGCCCCACAAATTATGGAGCTGGTCCAGGCCTCAGGTCCACTGCTTGATGGGCCAATTGTTCTAAAATGAATTAGAGCTATAGATTTCTTTGCCAAATTCACCAGAGATCCCTTTCCTGTTGCCCCAAACCCCTGAATTTAAACTATAGGAATTTTATTCTTACGCTTTACTTCCATATTTTCCTTTCAAGTGAGGCCGTACATGACAGAACAGCACGCACTGTAATAATGGCTGAGGCTCTTCTTGGAATCCTATGGCTCTTTTCGGTGACTAGAAATCTCCCATCCTAGGTGCCTTCTTGGCCATTACCTACTGGCCATACTGGAACGGAGGGTTTGAAAATCCTACTGGACCTTGTGCAGCTCAGGAGGGAGTGTCTGTCCTTTCCACCAGCACCTGGTATATCTCACTACATGGCCCAGAACCTATTATATTTTTTGTGTTATTAACCTATTATTGATTCACCTGTGTTAATTTTGGCCCAAGCTTACACTCTGGGAGATTAGCAACCAGTTCTTGTATATCTTCTGGGTCTGAGCAAGTATACTTGTTCGCTTGATTCACCCATAGCAATGGCTTCAAACAATGAGAGAAGAGCATGACCAAAAAACAGCCTGGGTTGACAGATGTTGCCTTCCTCCCCTGCCCTCTCCCCGCTGCCCCCGCACACACTTTGAAGGGACTTGTTCTCTGGTTCACAGTCAGAGCTCTTAGGCCTTAACCTACGCCACTTCTCCTAGAGTCCAAAAGTGAGAAAGAAAAACAATGGGGAAACTCCGACTGTGTTGTCCCAGCCCCCAAGCTGTTCCATGGCACCTATTCTGGTTCTGCCTTGACCAGGCAGGAAATCTAGGCTTCTGGTCACACTGAGAAAGTCAAGCTAATAAAGTCCCTCCCCTACCTCTGCTCCCTCTTATCTCCAGGTTACTTTAAGATAACTTGCCTTTGGACTGAATTCACATCTTTTGTCTTTTTAAATTGTGTTTGCTGAAATGGCCTGAATTTCTAAATTTAGTGAACCCTGGAAATTTGCTTTCATCAAATCATAGCTGAGAGATAGGTGGAGAGAGAGAGAGAGAGAGAGAGAGAGAGAGAGAGAGGTGTGTGGGAGATTGAGAGATTGAGAGAGAGATCCCAAAGACAACAGACAACAGGCAGGAAAATGAAAACAGAAAAAGAAAAAATACTGTAAAAGAATGACTGTTCATTTTTTGTTTGGGGTTTTTGTAAAAGGTTTTTAAAGGCAAAGAATAAGGCAAGGTATAAAATTGTATGGACCAACCACACAACCGGAGAAAGGGAAGGGAAAAAATACAGTTGTTCCTTCTCCGGTTTTCTCAATACAAAACAGAAAAAAAAAAAAAAAAAAAAAAAAAAAAAACACACACACCTGAATGAGAAAAGCAGAATTATTCTCAAAACCTCTCATGATATACAATCAGTTGGTGAGGAGTATTACTAGCTTGGAGCTAGGGGAAAAAATCATTTCTGAAGTGCATGTTTAGAGAGTGGTTTTTTTTAATGCAATAAAAATGGAAAAGAATTTGGGGGCGGGTTGCTGGGGAAGGCTTCCAGCAGCAGCCGCTGCTTCTGTCTTCAGGCTCTGGGCAAGAGGCCTCAGCCCATGCTTTCAGTAACCCCTTATCGGTTTCCCTCCTTTGCATTCTTCTCCAGTAACCTTATCAGACACAAGCATCGCCTCAGATGCTGCGACTGGAGTCTTGTAATTGTCCCTGGTTAGAGCTCAATAGCACCTTGAACCATTAGAGCAATCTCAGCTTTTAAGAAAAGGTCTCCACAAGGAGATGCGGTGAGAGAATTTGCCTGTGGCTATGTGAGTTCTTTAATAGCGAACTCTCCTCTGCCAGGCCTCGCTGCTGAGTCTGTGGAGAGATGAGAAGTCTCTTTATTTATCACAGGGCTCTTCCGAGTGCCTGTTAGGCAATGATCATATTATTTATCACCAGGTGTGTGGCGCTGGTGGGGGCAGGGTGGGAAATTATTTTTTTAATGGGCCTTCGGCAGAAGCGGGACCCAAGAGATCAAGGTGGGGAAGGGAAGAAAGAAAATTCTAAGACATGGGAGGACCAGAAGTGGTTCTGGGGCAGCTTAAAGGTGATACATAAAAGCCTGCACAGAAAAACATAATATATAGCAGATATACATTATATATGGTTAATTATGTTAATTCAGGAGTAAAAGGGGAGGACGAATGGCATTCTTCAAGTGTCCCCTAACGCTTGCAGAAAGTTTGAGGAAAGCTTTTTTTTTTTTTTTTTTTTTTTGCGTTATGCGGGTCTCTCACTGTTGTGGCCTCTCCGGTTGCGGAGCACGGGCTCCGGACGCGCAGGCTCAGCGGCCATGGCTCACGGGCCCAGCCGCTCCGCGGCATGTGGGATCTTCCCGGACCGGAGCACGAACCCGCGTCCCCTGCATCGGCAGGCGGACTCTCAACCACTGAGCCACCAGGGAAGCCCTGAAGAAAGCTTTTAACTTGTAGCAACTCTACTCTGTTTCCTCCACTCATCCCTCAACCCCACAAAGCAGGACTTTTCCTGCTAGAGAACTAACAGGGCTGGATTGGGGTCCTGAGAACTAAATTTTCAAAAGTTGGGAAGACCCAGCTTTCAGGATGTGATCAGGAAATATCAGGCCCTCAGAGGCGCACACTCTCCAGGCTAGGGGTTTTTAATTTAAGCAAATCAGCCAGTTCCCCCCCCCCCGCCCCCCGCAGCCCCAATACATAATTAATATCAAAAAACTATGGACCACAGATTTTGGAGCCTTGGAGAAAAGGATTTTGTCAGATTTCCTTCCGAGCGTGAAAGTTCATCAGGTGCAATGGGATCTCGGAGCAGCAGACTGCTCTGGGCAAACCGAGGGACAGGCAGCAGGTAGGTGGTGAATTCTAAATGGAGATGCCAAGTCAGTGTCTGCTTCTGCTTGTTCTATGCTGGTTGTCTGGTTCTCCAGACATTGTTTTCTCCCAAATGCCTGCCTCTTCCCAGTCCCTCTGCTGGAACGTACAACTGAGTCAAGGAAGTCCTCACTGAAAACCATGTCATCCATCCATGGGACCCAAATGCAACAGATCTCCTAAAGTGAAGGAGACACTTCCTCCCTCCCTCCAACCTCCCACCCCAACCTAAATGGTCCAGCTAGAAGATACATACCCTAATGAGGATAAGATTAAGCTGCCAAGTACAGATGCCCAACTACAGTGACTTTAATAAGATAAGAATTTAGTCTTTTATGTGAAGTCTGGAGGTTGACATCTAGGACCATTTTTATCGATGCTCTGCAAACCTTAGAGCATGGTTTCTAGCCTCAGGGTTGCCTCATGGTTGCAAAATAATTACTGTGGCTCTGGCAGTTACATCAGAGTTCCAGGTAGGAAGCAAAAAGAAGGAAGAAGGAGAAGTAGTAAAGGGAAAAGGAGAATCGGGAAGGAAAAAGTTAAGGGGTAAAGAGGGATATGTAAAAGGGTATATGCCCAACCTGTCAGCCTCCCTTTTAAGTCACTTTTCTAGATGCACAATACTTCTCAACTTCCAGTGCTCAGGGAATCTTGCCTCAACAAGATTATACCTAATTTACCAGAACATCATATGGCTACTCCTATCCATTAAGGAACTAGGAAATGTGTTTTGTTTTTAAGCCGGGCACACTATCAGCCCCAATAAAATAAGAGTTTACTAGTAAGTTAGAAAGGGAGAGTGGATATTAGGAATAACTAGCCATTGGTCATAAGACAGAGATCCTGGCCCAGATGGACTAGTCTAGAACATGAGATCTGGAAACTAAAGGCTCCTGGCTGGATTTGGAGGACCATCTCTTCCAGGAGATGCAGAGCATCTTTGGCTACCCCAGGCCTAAGGTCCCTGGAGGAGGGTACCCCGAAGGGCAAGGCCAGAGCTCCATGACAGAAATAAACACCTCAGACCCCTTGAGTTCTTCTTGGCATCAATCAGTTCCAGGGGGGACCCTTTTTGCCCCTCCATGACACGTCTAACTTAACCAAACCTGTCCAGCCTCACTGATTGTTTTCCTGACACTGACCTTCTAGCCACCGTAGGGCCTGCTCCTGTTACACCAGCCTAGGCTCATTCTGTGTGACCATTTCTCCAGAAACAATTGAGGCTTGAAAGCCCACCTTTAGGCAAATTATCCTCCCAGCTCTCTTTCAATTGTTTCCACCCAAGGCTCAGGACTATCTTTGCTCTGTACCTATCAGGCTCCAGCAGTCACCCAGATGTCACATCTTGTGGGATTTGCTGCTGTTTACATTCTAGACTGAAATCCAGGTTCCAGGACTGCAGCGCTAACTTTATTTTCTGTGTCGGAACTCTCACCTCACCCAAGAGCCCTAATCTCGTTCCATGGTGCCTGTGTCTTTGTCTGAGCTTCCTTCCCAGTCCCTGCCCCCTGCCCCAACCCACTCATACCCAGCCCCTGAGATGGGAGCTCTCTGGCATCAGAACATGTATGTCTGCATCCCTCCTCACTGCCTGACTCCAGACTCTAAATACCACGCCTTCCCACTGGCCCACGAGGAACACGAGATTTCTGTCCTGGCGTGGGTAGCCACTGCTACCTGCCTTTAGATTCCTCTAAAGCCACACTCTAGTCAACTTCTTTTATATTACTTACTGAGGGAATTTTCCTGACTATCTGCCCCATTGTGATATGTCTAAGATGTCTCTAGGACCTGACCCTCAGAAGCCTGGTGAGTCACTTCTGATGGAGAAGCAGGCTCTGAAGGTTGGGGGTTTGATGATTTCCTGAAATCGGACAATAGCTGCTGATCTGGGCCATTCTTGGCTGTAGCCTCTTAGAGCCAGCTGTGCATATCCTGGTACCACCAAGTGCCTGGAAAGTCCTGTTAATTAAGGGCCCTTGCCTCTGAATTCTGGTGTGTACATGGTCCTACAGTTGACAAACTGTTCATATTTTCATTGTAACCATCCCAATTACCCTGTAAAATAGTGAAGGTGAAATCCCTCCCTCCATTTTCCTTTAGTGTCAGAGACTTCCTAGTGTTTAGAGATCATCATAACAATGTGAAAAATAATAGTATAATAATAATATTACAAGCACTGGTCCCAGTGAGGGCAAAGTGGGGTCCCCACTGAGTTGGAATTGGTGCCAACAATTCCTTTGTATATTAGAATTTTAAAAGCTCTGTCCACAAAACCCTTGTGAAGAAAGTGGAACAGTTTTTATTCCCACTTTACAGAGGGCTTGCCCAGACTCCCAGAGGAATTAAGAGCTCTGCCTTGGGTCACCCCCCTATAAAGTGTCAGGCCAGCCCTCAAGTGAGGCTATGACCACCAGGCCCATGGTTCTTTCCACTCCTGGTATGCATGTGGTGGTATTCATGGACACCCAGAAGCTTCAGCACTAGGGCAATTGTGCTCCATGTCTTGATTCCTGAGGTGATAAGTGAGCGTTTTCAAATCACAGCCAAGAGTTGACCACAGATCCTCCAACACTTGGTTTAGAGTGTTCTGAGCCATCCTCATTAGGAAAAAGGCTGTTGGGCTCGTAGGAAGAGGTCTGTTCTGATCTGATGGGCCTCTGGTACCTACTCAGAAGAATATTAGGTGAGAACCCTTAATGATCTCAGAAACTGATAAATGGACAGATATTAATGTGTGATGAAAAACGCTCAGAGGAGAAACATTGTATATAATCATATGACTTTGCATGTCTATCAGTAATTCCATAATAGAAGTTATCTTTTCCCCAAGCCCATCATCCCTATATTATAAACTGAAAAAAAAGTCTCCACCACATCTGAGATTTTGTATGATTACTCCTGACTTAAGCTCTCTATAAGAAGTTAATGCTTTAGACAAGCCTTTGAACTTGAAATATCCAAATTGTGCCTTTCTATCTGTTCCACTGTTCACTAAATTTCCTGAGGAGACCAAGATTCTCTCTTTTGGCTGACAAAGTAGATAACATAGAATTGAGGATTAACTTGTCTAACACAGAAATCTGGAAAATGCAAAGAAAACTTAAGTATCAAATAACATTGTTATCTTCATGTAAAATTAGTTATTAAGCTCTTACTTAAATATAATACCTTGCATGTGTGTAGTACTTTACAAGACTCCTTTCCATCCATTATCTTACTCAGTCCTCAGCACAATCCTAAAACACAGGTCAGTGTCATTAGTTCCATCTCC
This sequence comes from Mesoplodon bidens, assembly GCF_964165515.1. Lineage (NCBI taxonomy): Eukaryota > Metazoa > Chordata > Mammalia > Artiodactyla > Ziphiidae > Mesoplodon > Mesoplodon bidens. Next base: position 141,890,704 of record NC_138161.1, read on the forward strand.
CTCATAGAGGAGGAAACTGAGACGCTGGGAGGTCTTGAGTCATGCATCTAAAACTAGGCATCAGCAGAAGTTAGGGACCAAAGTACAGGGACGTGCAGAGAGAGTATGTTCAACAACCCCACGCCCTCCCCTTGACACTGACCCTGCCTCCCTTGGTCTCCAGTGTAATCTGGGGACACAGGAAAAATCTTACCGATGTAGCCATGATCTAGAAGTGTCATCTTAACTTGCCTGCTCATCTGAGTTATTGCATTATGAGGAGTACAGATTCCGAAGTCAGGGGTGACAGTCCTATGCCCATTGGTGAGACCACAATCTTCAGGTTTCCCTGGTTATTGCTAAGATCCACCTGGTATGGCCCCAGTGTTCTCTTTCGACCCTGAAGGCATCCAGTAAGGATTGGCAGTATCGACCCCTACAATTTTTCCTGCCCCTCTGACTGAAGGATGATGTAATCTAATTCATAGTTGAGGATGCAGAAAATCAGGCATTTAGAAAAGCCTCCACCACCTCCTTCAACTGCCCTTCTGAGGAAAGTAGCCCTGAAACAACTTGAGAGTTGTGACATGAAGGTAAAAACTCATGACCAGAAGGACAGCTCCTTGTAGCCTGATAGGCCATTTCTTCAACAAATGTTCAGTGTGTTCCAGAGTTCAAATGTGCAAAGTTTCAAATAGTAGGCCCTGAGATCAGAACCCCATGATCCTGGTGAACGAGGAGAGTCTCCTTGGTTGCCACCCAATCATGTGAGCCTTGCTCTTGGAGGTAAGGGGGCAGAAATCCCCAAAGAAAGAGGGCAGATTCCTTTGACAGCATCAGCTCAATCTGGGGCTCAGCTATAGCTACAGGAAAAGCATCGCAGTCCCAGAACCAGCCCCAAGAATGCAGGGTCCCATAGCTTAGTAGAGGGACCAGAAGTGGAATGGTGATTCTTTCCTGTTTAAACCCATTCTGGCAGTTTACTAGTCGGAGAACAGGGGACTATGGACGTGTCCACAAGCTCGGTGCCTATCACAGCTCTTCCTCTCCCAGGGTTGAGGGCTACCATAAAAATACCCCCTGCCTGCCCCCTCCCTCTAGCTTAGCCCCTTCCTTTGGGTGGATTCTGTGCTGTTTTCATTTTCAATTTTCCCCCAGACACAGTCTGTCAGATTACCAATGACTCCATGGATTCTGTGCTGTTTTCATTTTCAATTTTCCCCCAGACACAGTCTGTCAGATTACCAATGACTCCATGTCCATAGCCAGGTCCAGTAACGCCAGCCCAGCCCAAGCCCCCAGGGCTCAAGACCCTGGCCTCATGGATTTAGGAAGGAGTTTAAACAGAGTAGAGTTTCAAAACAGGTAACCCAAATCAGAAACGAAAATTAAGAAAAGTCAAATCGTGAAGTGAAGACGGTCTCAGAGCAAAGGCAGATTAGGTAAACTGGAAATCGAATTCAGGGGCCCAGAATGAATGCAGCTGGCAGTGGACGTCCTAGCGTCAGGTGGGCATGGGAAAGCTGATGGTGCAAAGGCAAAAGCCATGGACCTCAGAGGCAGTCACTGGTTGCATGGTGAGGGCTGGCTGGAAGCAGCTGCAGGCCATCAGCCTGTCTACTCTCCTCTGTCCTGGGCCCTACTATTGTCAATGGCCTTGACACAACCGTGATGGCACCTGTAGTACTGCCTGGCCCTCTGGCACCTGAACCCCTACTGTCATTACGTGGCATTGCAGTTTCTAACTCCCTCCTGATAGGACTGCTCCCCTGTCCCACCCCATCAGTGCTGTCCGGTGGACCCAGGGTCACCCACACCCATCAGATGCCCTACTGGTATCAGAGGATTGAGTGGTGGAGGTCACTGCAGACCTCCTGACTCTTTGGCTCCCGGATCCAGTTTCTCTTGACAAGGGAGACCTGCCACCTCCTGACTTAGCTCCTCCCCAGACTCATATAGGCCCATACCCTGAAGCACAGCTGTCTGAAAAGTAAAGCAAAGACTGAGCATAATACCAAGTTCTTGGGAGCCCTACCAGAAATAACCCAATTCCCCACTCCATTGCCTACAATAAAATTACATTTCTGAACACTTGAGGGCAATCACATAGAGCTCAGGTAAGATAAGCAATTTATACAAATTAGCGTTGGCACTTATTTGAAAAAAGACAGAACAAACATTTATTGGGCTTCCAGAAAGTTCCAGGCAGTGTGCTAGACACACTGGTTAGAGTTTATCATTTAATTGTTATAACGACCCTGTGACTTTGGACTGTGCTCTTCCAGCTGACAGATGAGGGAACTGAGACTCAGGAAACTTAAATAATTTGCACCACCAGCTCACAAGCTAGGAAGTAGACAGGATTCAAAACAAGTTTGGCCTCACTTAAAAACCGATGTCCGTTCTATGATTCTCTGTATTCTGTGATGAATATGTATCAATTCCAGGTTGATGCTATGCCAGTGACACCCACCCATGTTTGTCTGCCTGCCTGCCTGTCTCAAGCATTAGACTATAAACCACTGGAGGGTAGAGGTCTGCCCTGCAGACAATCTACATCTAGGATTCAGGTAAGAATCTGGCACCAGTGGAGCTTAGTAAATATTGATTGATGTGTGACTATCCACGGGAGACCACATCTGTGTCCAGGAGATGATACATCTTGTCCCTAACCTCAAGGAACCCCAAATCAGATCAAGAGCAGGTCCATAAGAAGCTTAACAATTGGAATTTAATCCCCAAGATCTGCAAAAACCATCATAGAAAACATCTTTGGAAAGAATTGATTCTTTTTGTGCAAATAGCTTGTTCTTGAAAGATAATGACTTTTGTTGCTGATGGTGGTTACCAAACACTCAATTTCCTTTTACTAAATGTGTGAAAGAAAAACATCTGATTAGTGTTCCAATGCTGCTCTTCTGATTTTCCAGATTAAGACAGAATAAACGTGGTCAGCATTTAGGAAGCCCCTGTTGCCTCAAGCACAAGAATATAGATATTTGGAATCTTCTCACTTTTCAAAGAACAATTCTCATATCCTACTCTAAAGGATAAGTGAGATGTAGCCTTCAACTTGGCATCCTGAACAAAGAATCTTCTTTCCTATAATAATGTCACCCTCTACTGAAAGTTTAGGATGTTGCTGCTCCTATTTCTTAAAGGCAAGGTGCTTGGCACTGAGAAAATACCATTGCTAGCATTCATGCCCAGGAATAAATCTTCTCTGTTTTTCTTAATCTCCCACCACTGGGCTTAGAATAAGGTTGTGTGCGTGGTGTGTGTTTTATAAATGTAGCTAGCTGATTAATTCAGGAAACTCTGTGTCCTCAGAAAAACTGCTGCCTGGCCTGAATATGTGCAAATCATAGTCTCTGAGCTCTGTGCACAGCCAGCACCCACTGTCCCACCCATAGAATTCAGGAAAGTGGGGGCAGATCTGGGTTTTCTTCCTCTCTATATGTCCAATGCCTAGAATAGCACCTGGCATACAGAAGACTGCTCTCAAATGCTTGTGAAGCAGGTTTATAAGTGAATGAGAAATCAGGTTTACAAGCATAGAAGCTTTTTTTCCAAAAATGAAATTATTTCCATCTATATTTGCTCACACTGCCATAATAAAGTACCATAGAATGGGTGGCCTAAATAATAGAAATTTATTTTCTGGAGTCTGAGATCAAGGTGACATCACTGTCAGATTCTGATGAGAATCCTCTTCCTGGCTTGCAGATGGCTGTTTGTTCACTGTGTGCCCACATGGTCTTCCCTCAGCCTCTTTCTACTCATGTAAAGCCACCAATCCTATCAGAGTAGGACTCCCCCCTTATAACGGCATGCAACCTTAATTATCTCCTAAAAGCCCTATCTCCAAACACAGTCACATTTAGGGCTTCAATATATGAACTGGGGGGAGGGGGGAGGGGAGGGAGGGTAGAGAGGCCACAATTTAATCCATACCACCATCTCTTCTGTTTCCAGGCTCTGAGCCATTGTCTCTGCCTTGATCACTTACTAGATAGTAGCCATAATCATTCTAAGACGTGGGTCAGCAAACAGTGTTCCAAGAGCCAAATCTGGCCTGCCACCTGTTTTTGCATGGCCTGCAAGCTAAGGATGGATTAACATGTTTAAATTTTGCCAGAAAATCTAAATTAGAATATTCCACAACATGTGAAAATTACATGCTATTCCCATTTCAGTGCCATGCTCATCCATTTAAATATTGTCTGTAGCCGCTGCTGCACTACAATAGCAGATGGAGTAATTGGGACAAATCTTATGACCCACAAAGCCTAAAATATTTACAGTTTGGCCCTTTACACAAAAATTTATGGACCCCAGTTCTAGGCTAATGGTTCTCAGGGGAACTTGTTAGAAATTTAAATTATCTGGCCTCATCTACCGAATCAAATTGTGGATGTAGCGTCCCGCAATTTGAGTTTTAGTAATCTTGATGTTGCACTGGATGAGCACTGGTCTAGACAAATGCACCACGTTCTGAGATAAAGGCAGAAATCGGTCTTTATTAAGCACCCACTATGTGCCTGGTCCCAAGCTCACAGGCTGTGATTTGGTTCAACTAGCGAGAGACCAGGAAAAAAATGATGCTCAGGAAATCCCTCCAGAGTAGCGGTTGTTTCCACGGCAAAGTAGCCGCCTGTCGTAAAAGAAGAAGCATAAAGCGATCCCAAACGCGATAGGCAAGCATCCCTGGGGGGGTTTCAGGCAAAATGAGTTCTTAAATATTTGATTTTCTCTCCAGTCACTGGCCGCCTTTCTATTTGGTTTGGGGCTGAAATAAGACAGCTTGTAAGTAACTGGAGAGGGTGTTTACCCAGTGAATTAGTTCGGCTTTCATTGTGCAAGGGATTAGCGCGAAGCAGTGGATGAGGCTCCGTTTCAGGTTAGAGGGGCTCGCCGTTCGCTAGCTCCAGGCCAGGACTAATTATCATAGGACTGAGGCCATTAAAGGGCTTAACTACCAGTGCCCCTTTCCAGGACTGGATTAGCCGTTCGCCTGCAGCTCTTGGCCGATAACCATTCCCAGTTCCGTCTGCTCTCTGCCGTGATGTGAGCCGGAAAATGCGGTGGACTCACAGCTCGGAACTGCCAGGCACGTGGGCTCCCGGCCTGGAAAGCTCTGCGACTTTCAGGGGCCAAGGATACACTCTCCCTGGGGAAAGACTGGAGACCTCCTGAGGCCTCTCTCCTATCAGGATGTTTCTGGGAAGATGGACGGGAGAGCCTGGGCGAGAGAGGGCTGGGCGAGGCTCCTGCCAGACTCCAGGAAAGCCCAGGCGCTGTCCAGGGTCCCTGGGAGCCCGGGGGGCAGAGTGCGGGGCTGCCTTGTCACCCGGGACTCTAAGGACGGCGGGACAAAAGGATCAGGGTGTTCACATGCGCTACCATAACGTCACTCCTCCGTCGCACTTTTTCTTTCAGAGTCAGAGGGGGAGTCTGCACAATTGTGGGAGGAACAGAGTTGTTTGGGGATTTCCCCCCCCCACTCTGTGGAATGGGGCAAGTAAATTACCTCATTTCCTTAAATCTCGGTTCCTCATCTATAAAATCAAAATAAAGTACTGCCTAGTCAAAGGGCTGTTTGTGGGTTAAAGTATAGGGGGCGCTGGTTCATTTCAGGGCTCAATATGTGAGTGCTCTTAGGCTGATGAAGACCGCACAAGAAAGAAAGAACCCTTTCTCTCTCTCCTAAACTTGCTGCTAGGAAGGACCCCCCCCCCCAAACCTGCAGGGAAGAAGGGTCTTTAAAGATTTTCTAGTTTTCTACTTCCTAAATTTTCCCAAATGAGAACTATTTTAAATGTTAGTAACACTTGTAACATTCTTTGAAAGAGCAAATTAAAAAGTATATGGATCTCACCAAAAATAAAAAAATAAATATGTGAGGTGTTGGATGTGTTAATTAACTAGATGAGAGGAATCCTTTCACAATGTATCCGTGTATCAAACCATCGTGATGTACACTTTAAGTATATCACAATTTTGTCAGTTATACCTCAATAAAGCTGAAAAAAAAAGTCTGTGAAGGAGAGACCATCCATCTGAAAGTAGTAATAAAACTGGTGAGTGGAAAATATATATATATATATACACATATATGTGGATCTGTAGACCCCACATGATCACTGCCTGGGCCCCAAGGAGTCCAAAGCCTACAGGTTTGGAAGGGCTCATATGTTCAACTCCCCACCTTAACAGAAAGGTCAACTGCTGTTTGCACACCTCCAAAGGTGGGGTACCCCAACTTCCCACACAGCTCAATCCATTTCAGTGTTGTTCCGATGAAAGAAAATTCTTTTTTAAAACAGCAATTGTACTCCAACTAAAAAAAAAACAAACCAAAAAACAGTACATTATGACAGTTACCAAAATAACAGTGATTATTTCCGGTTGATGGGATTATGAGTGACGTTTTTTTTTCTTCCAGATTTTCCATATATCTACAAAAAAGTCCTACATTTACTATTAGAAAAAAGTCTATGAGCATAATTAAAATTTGTTGTAGTCATATAATTTATAATAATTAAATATCTTGTAAAATATTAAATCAAAAATTGTGTCCCTGTAACTTTCACCATTTGGTTCTCGTTTTAGCCCCAGGTCTACACAGACAAGTCTAATATTGCCCATGATAACTCTTCAAGTATGTGAAGTCAGCAGCCAGGTAGGAGCCCCACAGAGAATGTGTTAGTGAGAAAAACTGAATCAGAAGAGACTGCATTCTTCAGGTGCTCATTGTTGCTTCCTTTCTCAGTGGAGGCTTCTAGACTGCTTGCAAGGACACTTTAATAAGTCACAGCCAAATCTACCCAAGCCACTGACTATAATTGTTCCGAAATATATCAGTTGAGGTTTTAAAAAAAAATCAATTTCATTCCTTATTTGGAAACCAAATAAATACCAAGAATCTTTTCAGTTGCCTAATTATTATTATTTTAGTTTTTAAAATGTTTGAAGGTCATTTGGATATAGAAGGAATTTAAAAATAAGTGGAAAATATGGATTTAGGTTGTAGCAGAATGGAACCATGACAATATCTTTAATTTGTGGTTTTAAAGAAAATTTCTCAGACTCTACCTTTGGCATGGGGTTGGGCACAAATTAGGAGTCCTCTCTGGCTATTTGCTGAGTGATTAATCCTTTATCATAGGACTTCCTAACACACTTGTTTGATTCTAGTAAATGGGGCCAAGAGTAATTCAACTCCATTCATTAAATACTAATTGAGTGCCTACTACATGGCACACTGCACCAAGAGCTGATGAAGCAAAGAGTTTCCAGAAATCACAGTGAATAAGAGAAAGCTCACCATGGAAGATCTGGAGCATTTATAAGTCAGTAATCTCCGTGACTTCACAGAACTCTTCACCACTCACCATTGGGCTTTGTGGAGGGTTAGGTTGATTGAGTTCAATGCAGCTAAAATGGGCAAGGCAACTATTGGTGTATTTGGAAAGATGCCAACTCTGAGATTTGTTTTAATTGTGTGTGTATTGTTTTAAAGAAAGAAAGAAAGAAAGAAAGAAATTGAAAGAAAGAAAGAAACTGAAAGAATGTTCTCAAAAAGCAAAGTGTAATAATCAGGTTAAGGTAGAGAAATCAAAATTGGGATAAGAGTTAGTGTTCAATATTGAACATATGAACATAAACATATTTGGATCACTTCAACAAATATTTGGTGAGCAAATTCCATGTACAAAGAATAGTGCTGGGAGCCATTAAGGACCAAAAGAAGAGTAAGAGGGGGTCCTTATACATAAGGAACTCACAATTTAGGTGGGAGGGGTACATATTCATAATTGTAATAAAAGTAGACTATGATAAGTACTGAACTACAAGCAAAGTACTATGGGAGTTTGACGGAAAGACAAATAAGGGAATCTCAGATTTCTTGGAAGTGGAGTAATTCGAACTGTGCCTTGAAGATTTGTTATTACCACCGTAAAACCTAAACGAATGTATGTTTCTACAGCACAGTCAGTGTATCCCAGCTCTTCCTTTCCTGCAAGGTACACACAGAGTAAAATGAATGACATCAGAATTTCTCACTAATCACCTGACACAAAATGTTATTTGACCCAGAAAAATTGGCAAGGGATAATTTCTGAAGTTATATGACAGACTCAAAAGGTATGTTATTTTATTAGGAGTTAATTCAATTACAGGTTAGGTTATGGTAGGCAGATTGAGTCAGAGGTTTAAGAAGAGAGACGGAAATTCTGCCGAACCATTTGAATACCTGAGTGGTGCATGAGCACTCTAGTGATGACTCAGCAAGAGGACATTTATTTATCCCTAGAACATTCCCAGAGATGACTGAGAACTCAGATTCAGTGACTTATAGTCTAACCTGGAAAATGCAGGAGCCCTCGGATAATCTTAAATGCACCTCCAGAGCAGGGCATCTCTCTTATAATTATACACCCTGTTGGAGGCTAGTGGGAGGTGGTAGACAAACTGTGCTTGGCTGTGATCCAAATATAGTTCTCTCAGTTACTGGTTGTGTGGGCTTGGCCATGTTACTTAGCCTCTTTGAGGCTCAGTTTCCTGTTCTTTAAAATGCCTACTATGCAAGCTGTTTGTTAGGAGGTTTAAAGATGAAGATATTTATATATCTAGGCACTTAGCACGGTGTCTTGTATATACTACACACTCAACATATTAGAGCTACTTGGACTATTATGTGTTATATCTTGCCAACATTCATTCAACCACTGATATTTATTGAGTCCCTCGAAAGTGCAAGACCCTTTCTTAGGTAAGAGACTGAGATATCAGTAATTGGCAAGTTGAATGTCTCTACCCACACATTCGGACTCCTACTCAGTTGGGTGAGAGGTCGTAAAGCTTAGGTCAATTAGAGAGTGATGGATGCTACATTTTCATTACACTTGCAAATGGTAGTGGGTTCAAATGTTGATTGTGTGAGGGATAAAAGAGGATTTAAATAGGATTGTGTGTTAAATAGGATTGTGTAAGGATTGAGTGAGATAATATAGCTAAAATGCTTAGCATGGTGCTTGGCAAGAGTAAGCACCAAACAAATGTCAGCTATTATTATCATAGGTGTATAATTTCACATTTGTTTTTTCTAGACAGATGTGCATGTTGCTTGAGCAGGTCTCATTCAGGGGCTTATTGTGGTTTTATTAAAAAGTGGTACTGATTTCTAGTTATAGCAAAAATACAGATTGCCATATTTTATTGATTCTAAGAGGCATGTTTTTCACATTTTAACACTGATGTCTGAAAATGATGGCGTTCTCATTGTCTGTGCATGTACAAACTTGGTGGATATTCCTGATGATAGAACTGGTAACTGTAGTCCCTTAACATTTTAATCAGCAAACGGTTTAAGGACCATCTGGGGAAGGAAAATGAGTCCCTGTTATCATCTGAACACCTTCCTTTAACACATTATGGTAAGATCAAGAAACATCAGTATCAAAATTTGCACAGTGGACAGCAGCAACTTGGAATAAAAAAAGAACTGATAATAAATTGTTTTCTAAAAACTGTTGCATCATCACCTCTCCTAATAAAAGAAAATAATGGTGTGAGAAAAAACACATGTATTAATCATTCTGAGTCAAAAGGTGATTTAGAAGCATCAGACTGAGTATAAAATTGTTTCAGGACTACCTTGACTGATTTTTTTTTTACTTATTTTCCTTTTTTATGTATGCACAGGAGTGATAGCTGATAAAATTCAATATCTAAATAAGTCTAAATATAGAAAATTCTAAGCCATAAGATAATTTTGTGTTATAGTTTAATTGACAGTGTTATTATTATCATCCCATTCTGGTGCCGGTACAAAAAATAATAACGTACCTTATTATCAGTAGCAATTTGAATTCAATGAAAACTTTCCCATGACAAACATCAAAAAATGGTGCATAAAACATTCACTTCATTGTGAAGATGAGGTTGCATTAAAGAAGGAGAAATATCTAAGTGCAAGAAGCCAAGAAGAAACTTGAAATGAGAGGGATTAGGAGGTGAATTTATGTTGGGTTTGCCTTATGTTGAGGGAAGGAAGTATTGGTCTTATGAACCTTGAAACTTGAGTTCGACCCAATAAGGGAGCGTGAGATGAGACTCTGGTGCTGTGTCAGGTAGAGAGTTAGACCTAAGAAACCCTCATAAATTCAGGATCCATGAAGGGCTGTATTCTAAGGAAATCAGGAAAATAATCTACTCACTGGAACAGAAAGATGATAAAGATTTTTCTCTCTCTACATGCAGGGAGTCAGCGATGTGAACATTCCAAAGCATGGGCTTAACTTTATGTGGCTATGGGATTTGAATTTATACTGTCAACATTTTCTTGGAACTGAGCCTAGAAATTGATATAGAAATTGGTCCTTTGGGAATCTTGAAAAAAGCAAGTGCAAAACCACTCTGGAGGAAGGTTCCCACAATGCAGGCCAGATAGATTCCTCACAGAAAAAAGAAGGTACCTTGTTGTGGATTACATTATTGTTTTCAGTTCTTTACTTTTCCCTATTAATACCCCCTTTACATTGTGACTTTGCAGTTCTTTCAATTAGAGGTGGAATATATTTCTCCACCTCATTGATGTTGGGCTTGGCTGTGTGGCTTGCTTTGGCCAATGGATTATTAATGGACATGAATCAAGCTAAGTTTGAAATGTACTTGACTAGCTGGGCTTGCTCTATGAGGAAACCATCTCTTCGGTAGCTGCTGCCATTTCAGCTTGTGCCTCAAAATAAACAGATAAGGAACAGATATGAAGACTCATATCTGTTCCATGTCTGTTCCAGACTCACATCTGGTCCCAACCTGAAGCTTAGAGCCAAACCTAGCAAGAGCCCAGCCCAGATCACCCAAATTCCAGATGACGCACAGACCAGTGGACAAAATTAAATACTTAACAATAACCATTATTGAGTCTGCTAAACACTGAATTCTAAAATGTTTATTATAAAGGATTACTGTGACAACAGTTAACTAATTATAACTCAGTAATAAATGAGCTTACAATTTAAAACAATTAAGAACGTGAGGAAACAGCTTACCATGTATAAGAATCAGCAGAAACAACACATAATATGGTTAGAACACCAAGAATCTGAAATAATAGAACAATCTGAAGAATAATATAAAATATGTATGTTTTAAATGATTAAAGATATGAAATAATGACTCATTCTAAAAAAAAAGCAAGTTTCTATGGAAAAAAAGTCAGATAAATTTGAAAGAGGACAAAATAAACTTTTAGAAACTCCCTAGGATGTTGAACATAAATTAGAAATAGCTAAAAATGTCATGAAGAACATAGGGGTAAAACAGGAATAAAGACACAGACCTACTTGAGAATGGACTTGAGGATATGGGGAGGGGGAAGGGTAAGCTGTGACAAAGCGAGAGAGAGGCATGGACATATATACACTACCAAACGTAAGGTAGATAGATAGTGGGAAGCAGCCGCATAGCACAGGGAGATCAGATCGGTGCTTTGTGGCCGCCTGGAGGGGTGGGATAGGGAGGGTGGGAGGGAGGGAGATGCAAGGGGGAAGGGATATGGGAACAGATGTATATGTATAGCTGATTCACTTTGTTATAAAGCAGAAACTAACACACCATTGTAAAGCAATTATACTCCAATAAAGTTGTAAAAAAAAAAAAAAGAACTAGAACAAGAAGGTAGATCTGAGGAAAATACCCAGAATTTAGTAGTAAGAGACAAGAAGAGATGGGGAAAAAATGAGAGGTAAGATGCTTGTAGGATACAACAGGTAGATTCATCACTGTCGCAGAACAATAGTACAATCAGTATAAGAAGAGGCACTATTTTAACATAATGGGAAGATCAAGGATGAAAAAATTTCCAGCATTTATGAAGGACATACATCCTCTGATTGAAAAAATATTGTCTCAACCAGGATAAACACAAAGAAATCTCCACTTAGATATATGGTAGTGAAATTACAGATCACTGTAAATACAGAGAAAACTGTAAGAGCAGCCAGAGGGAAAAGACAAAATATCTAAAGAGGTATAACCATCAGGCTGTCATGAGCATTTCACAATAATGAGAGCTTGAAGAGAGGAAAATAATAATTTCAAAGCAAAAATATTATACTCAGACAAATTATTATTCAATAGTGAGGGCAAACTGAAGAAACATTGTAGAAAAACAAAGATGGAGCACACTGAACTCTCCCAGTCTCCCTCTGAAAGAGTAAAGGATATATTTCAGGAAGAAGGAACTTAAACACAGAAAAAATGGGTATGATGCAAAAAGCAATGGTGTTTGAAGGAAATGGTAATTATTGGGGCAAATCTAAACAGCATTGACTAAAGAAAACAGTAATAATCATACAGACTAACTTGGGGATTTTACAGAAAAAGATGGACGCAAAATACAAGACAACAATAATAAGGTGGGGAAATTTGAAATCAGTGCATTTTTTAGCAGATTTTTATTGCTTAGAGAGAACTAGAGGTATTGCTTAGCTTTTGTCCTTGTTGGATACAGTAAAAGAACAGGAATAGAAGGCAAAACTTTCAAAACAGTAGAAGGAAAAAGGAATTTAAGGATCTCAATGTAGGAAGGAAGAAAGAGAAACAAAGGAAATTAAGCAAATATAAAGGCCAAAATAAAGTTATAAAACATTCAGGTATTTCAAGTAATAACAATAAATTTAAACAAATTAGATATACCAGTGAAAGGAGAGAGCCTCAGATGGGATAATTTTTAAGTCCACATATATAGTTTCAAAAAGACACCCTAAAACATAGTGACAGAAATGTTGACAATATTAGGATAGAAACAGACATTCTAAGTCAAATCTTGGACAAATGAAAGCTGATATAATTTTATTAATATCAGCAAAATAGACTTTTAGGCAGAAAGAAATAGAGCGAAATAAAGGGAAAATAGAAAGTGATACAAGGAATAATTCACTATGAAGATAAAATAATCCTGAACCTCGGGCTTCCCTGGTGGCGCAGTGGTTGAGAGTCTGCCTGCCGATGCAGGTGACACAGGTTCGTGCCCCGGTCCAGGAGGATCCCGCATGCCACGGAGAGGCTGGGCCCGTGAACCATGGCTGCTGAGCCTGCGTGTCTGGAGCCTGTGCTCTGCAACGGGAGAGGCCACAACAGTGAGAAGCCCATGTACAGCAAAAAAAAAAAAAAAAAAAAAAAATCCTGAACCTGCATTCAATTATATATATTATATGTTAAATATAATATAATAAACATATAAAGCAAATTAATGGAATTAAAAGGATAGATTAAAAATATCCACTATTATAACTCTCAGTAATTAGTAGGTCAACTACACAAAAAGTAAAGATATTAAAGATTTAATAATACAAAAAAACCCTCATTTAATTGATATATAGAGTTTTATATCCAACAATTAGAAAATATATCATCTATATGATATATATATTTTATGGAACACATGGGCACACATGGAACACATAAAAATTGACTATACTTAGGCTACAAAGTAAATCATAATATATTTCAAATAATCAATACTATATAGAAAATATGCTCTAACTAAAAGGTAATAAAATAAGAAATCAATAAACAAGGTATAATCAAACCTCAAATATTTTGAAATTTCTGTAAGAAGCTTAAAAATAATGGAGAAATGAATAAACTTTAATAAAAATTTAAAATATTCAGAACTAATAATAAAAATACATCTTGAAACTTATAGGATACAGCTAAAGTAATATTTAGAGATAAATTTATTGCCTTAAATACATATATTTTTTAATAAAATAGTTAAAATTAGTTAGGAATTCCTGGGCAGTGATGGTGAATTGACCATTACACTCTCTTTAAAACCTCACTAAATCTGACCCATGAGATTAAAGAAAAAACAGCAAGCAGCAATATAAAGGGACCAGCTGGAAAGTAGTTGAACAGTACTAATAATTTAGCAAAGTCAAGAAATTTGAATTATAAGCTGTCAGTGAAGAAAGGAGAGAAGAAACTTCATTTAGACCACAGAGGCACAGAAAGCTCAGGAATGGGAAGAGCAAGTACATCTAGAAATGAAGCTGAAGATGAAGTTAGAAAAGAATTGCTTATAAATGTGTTTAAGATGTAGTTAGGTATTGAGAGAGGTTTTTACTATTAGAAAGGTAGATTAAAATGGACTAGTTTTGGACCATCACTCTCATTGAGAAAAAAAACAGAAAAGCTAGAATATCTATCTGTCTACCCCTCTATCTATCATCCATCCATCCATCATCTATCTAATCAGTATGAGGCCATCATAAAGCCACAAAGACAGTGAAGAAGTAAAGATTTGTAAGGCCTATATCCCAAACTGAAGGAAAGTCTGGGGCGGTAAACCTTATTTTTTGCACTGTTTTTTCCCTTGTGATATTTGCTAATTGGAAATAGTAGCTGAAAGATTGAAAAGAAAAAAGATTAGTAGTTGAGAAGCTGAGCAGAACTTCTGGCAGTTTTATGGGGGTCACATTAGACAAAAATTGTAGTTCACTGAAGATGAAAGACCCTAGTAAACACTCCAGATTTTCTGTTGGAACTCAAAGGGTTACTTTTTAGGAATAAAGATGAATCAGAAGTATATGAGCCCTTATAGGAACTGAACATGAGGGGAAAATGCCACAAAATTCTGAAGGAAAATTATTTATAACCTATAACTTATTTACCCTTTCACACTATAAATTAAATATGAGGTTAGGCTAAAAATATTTTTAGACATCCAAGGTCTCAAAATATTTACCTGCCTGCACTTTTTCTCAGAAAGTTAATGGAAATAAGGAGATGAAATCAGGAAACAGAAAATTCACACAGGGTTAAAGCAAGAGAACATCCTCTAGGTAATGGTGGAGTTCCTAGGAGGACAACATGGCAGTCACAGCAACATGTTCAGATTGGAAGAGGTTGGAAGTCTCTAGGAAATATTACTCAAGAAGATGAAATTAGTATCTGATGTGTCTAAGTGTATTGAGAGTAGATTTAGACAACTGGTTCGCAGTATGAATTAGTGATAAGTACACAGACAATCAAACAACTGAAAAAACAAAAGCAATCATAAAATCCAGATTGAAAAAGTTTTGCAAGAAAAATTTATCTGGTATACTACAAAATAAATACTTGATTCATTTATTAAGGATATGTAATCATAATAATGCAAACACTGAAAAACGGTTTAACCAAATTAAAATAGCAGAAAAGTGAGTGTATTTAAAAATAATAAAATTGTAAAACGTTCAGGAGAAAGACGGAAGAATATCTTCATGACATTGAGGGAAAGAAAGATATCTTAAAGAGGACAAAAAAGCATAAACTATAAAGAAAAATATTGATAAATTTGAATATGTTAAAATATAAAACATCCGTATGGTAAAAGAAACCATAAAACTTTTACAAAACAAGTCATCAGCTAGGAGAAGATATCAACCATTGATATAGAAATAAGTGGTTAGGGACTTCCCTGGTGGTGCAGTGGTTAAGAATCCACCTGCCAATGCAGGGGACATGGATTTGAGCTCTGGTCCAGGAAGATCCCACATGCCGCAGAGCAACTAAGCCCATGTGCCACAACTATTGAGCCTGTGCTCTACAGCCTGAGAGCCATAACTACTGAGCCTGTGTGCTGCAACTAGAGAAGCCACTGCAATAGAAGCCCACACACCACAACAAAGGGTAGCCCCTGCTCGTCGCAACTAGAGAAAGCCCACGAGCAACAACAAAGACCCAATGCAGCCAAAAACAAATAAAATAAAATAATTTTTAAATAAAAGGGGGGTTAGTTTCCAGAGTATGAAAAGATCTCTTACAAATCACTATGGAGAAGAAAAATAACCCAAAAGAAAAAGTGAGCAAATAGGATAAATGGGTAATTGGGAGAGGAAGGAACCCAAATAGCTAAGAAATATGCCCAATCTTTACTAGCAATCAGGTAGATGCAAATTAAAACAGAGAGAGAACATTTTACCAACAATGGAATGTGAAAAATCAGCACGTATAAAAATCAAGTAATGAAGAGAAGGTGGAGAATATAAAGACAACTGTTGTGTACTACTTGTAGTGCATTACTGCACTAAGTCATTCATTCATTCACTCATTCACCAACTATTTATTTCAGTGCCTCCTGTTTGTCAGGCACTGTTAAAGGCATTGAGGATACATTACAGGTCTTGAGGGGTTGTAATTTTAAACAGAGGCATCAGGGTTAGCCTCACTAAGAGGGTGACATTTAAGCAAAGATGTAAGGAGAGGAGGAAGTAACCATGAAGATGTACAGGAGACCAGGGTTCCCAGGGCGAAGGCCTGAGGCAGGTGTGTGTTGGCAGAAGAGTAGGGAGTCTGATGTGGCTGGAGCATAAAAGATAATTAAAGGTATATAATGACATACAGGCATACCTAGGAGATGTTGCAAGTTCATTTCCAGACCACCACAATAAATTGAATATTGCAACAGAGCGAGTCACAAGAGTTTTTTCCTTTCCCAGTGCATATAAAAATTATGTTTATGCTATACAATAGTCTATTAAGTGTGCAATAGAATTGTCTAAAAAAACAATGTACATACCTTAATTTAAAAGTACTTTATTGCTAAAAATTGCTAATCATTATTTGAGCCTTCCTCCAGTTGTAATCTTTTTGCAATGGTAACATAAAAGATCACAAATTACAAATCACCATAACAAATACAGTGATAATGAAAAAGTTTGAAATATTGTGAGAATTACCAAAATGTGATACAGAGACTGTAAGTGAGCAAATGCTGTTGAAAAAATGCCCCAATAGACTTGCTGAACGCAAGTTACCACAAACCTTCAATTTGGAAAAAAAACGGTATCTGCAAAGCACAGTAAGCAAAGTGCAATAAGACGAGGTATGCTTGCATGTTTAAATTTATATACTTAAATCACATGAATATAGCATACTTTACATGTCTGTATCTTTCATTTCTCTCAATAAAACTTAAATACCATTGCCTATTAGCATATACAGATCTATCACATTTTTTTTCTGGCAAAATAGCATTTCATTGTAGAGATTTGGCTTACCTTATTTACCAGTCATGTAGTAATGGACATTTAAATTGTTTGCTTTTTTGGGGTTTTTTTTTTTTTTGCTTTTACTAATGATGCTGAAATAAACTTTCTTCTATGTACAGGTTTACATAATATGCAAGTACATCTGAAAGTTAAATTTTTTTTAAATTTATTTTTGGCTGCATTGTGTCTTTGTTGTTGCGTGCGGGCTTTCTCTAGTTGGGGTGAGTGGGGGCTACTCTTTGTTGCGGTGCAAGGGCTTCTCATTGCAGTGGCTTGTCTTGTTGCAGATCATGCACTCTAGGTGCGTGGGCTTCAGTAGTTGTGGCACGCGGGCTCAGTAGTTGTGGCTCTCGGGATTAGTTGCTCCGCAGCATGTGGGATCTTCCCAGACTAGGGCTTGAACCTGTTTCCCCTGCATTGGCAGGCGGATTCCCAACCACTGCACCACCAGGGAAATCCCTGAAAGTTAAGTTCTTAGACTTGGAATCGCTGAGTTAAAAATTGCCAAACTTTCCTTTAAAAAGCTTTCCTTAATTTGCAATCTCACCAGTAATTGTGAAAATATCTATTGTGCAACTATACAGTGTATTTTAAAATTTTGATCTGCTAGAAAAACATCTTGATTTCATTTCATTGCATATTTTCATAATTATTACTAAGGTTGCATAAGTATTACAAATAAATTCCCTCCTGTTATTTATTACTTTTTATGATTTCATTTTTCATGTTTAAATTTTTGATGCAAATAATTCATTTTTGATATAATAAATAAGGTAGTGATTAAGGTTTATTTGTTCCAAATGGCTAGCCCGTTGCCACAACATAATTTGCTTACTAATTCATCGTTTTCCCACTGAATGATAATGCCACATTTCATAAACTTAATACCCATATGGGCTTGGATCTATTTCTGAACTCTCTTTTCCAATGGTCTGTTTGTTCATGTGCCAGTACCAGATTGTTTTAATTACTGTAAGTTTATCATATGTTTTACTATTTGGTATACCGCCCCCTCATGATTTTTATTTTACAGATTTGTTCTGGCTATCCTCAAATATTTATTTTCCTCTGAAATTTGGAATACTCCTGTCTAAAAGAAAAATCGTTTTGCCTTTTCATTGCATTTTTATTGAAATTATAGATTAACTTAGAAATAATTAACATTTTTATCACATAAAGTCCTTGTAAGCAAGAACACAGTAGATCTCTCATTTAGTCAAGTATTCTTTGCCTTTCAACAAAACTTAGAACTTTTCTTCATATAAGTGTGGCACACTTCTCAAAGTTTTTCTTTATTAATTCATACTTCTATTTTAAGTAACATATTTTTCCATCAGCGTTTAGAAATTACTTGGGCACTGAAAAGCTATTTTTTGTGCTTAATATTGTAGCTGGTCACCTTATTGAATTCTCTCTTTTCTTAAAAATATTTTTCAATTGATCTTGGATTTTCCAGATTATATCATGGGCTAAAAATAATTGTTTTGCCTTCTTTTTTCTAAATTTTATACCACTTATATTCCTTTTCTTGCTGAGTTGCATTACCTGAACTTTCAGAGCAATGCTAAATAAAGTTGTTGATGGTGGCTTCCTTTTCTTGTTTCCTACTCTAATGGAAGTGCTTCTAGTGAAATTAACCATAGCACTGTATACATAAAATTAACGGGACTGTTGCATATATAAAATTATAATAAGAATATTTCTATTAATTTCATTAAATTAAGACATTTCAAATCAGGAATGTATATTATGTTTTATTTTAAAAATATTTGGATCATCTCAGCTTTTCTCCTTTTATCTACTAATGTAGATCATTCTATTAAAATGTTTCTAGTAGCAAAATACTCTCATGTTGTGGTACATTATACTTTTATTTTGTTGCTAAATTGTATTTTAAATTAGGCAAGTAATATTTTATTTATGATTTTTATGATGATATACTGAGTAAGTTGATATGTAGTTTTCTATTTTTGTGCCATCTTGGTCAAGTTCTATTGTCAAAATTATTCACATTTTCCAGACAAATTTTGGAAGAGTTATTATTCTCTTTATGGCTTAAGACAGTTTGCATAGTGTTGAAATTTTATCTGTCTCAATTATTTGATTGTGTTCACCTCTGAAACCATTTCAGTTATACATTTTCTTTGAGGTAGAGTTTGGAAAAGTGAGTTTTCATAGAAAAGTCATCATTTCATTCAGGTGTCTTACTTATTTGCGTAGCGTCAAAGAAAGCACATGCTATATGTTGCTGAGTTCCTTCATTATTTGAGGTCACTTCCTCACACTCATTTCTAACTTCATGCTGGCTCCTGATTACCTAACTACATTACCTAGCATCATTTATTTCATAGCCCTTTAAAAAAGACTGGCTTTTATATATCATTTTAATCAGGGTAAAAGCTAAGCTGATATAACAAAAAGACACCAAAGTATAGTGGCTTAAACCGGATAGAAGTTGAGTTCTCTTTCACACAACAGTCCAGCTAGTCCAGAGTAGAGAGAGGTCTGTTTCACAAAGTCACCCCAAGACCAAATTTCCCCATCAGGAGCTCCACCTACTCCAAGGCTACTTTCTTCTTCTGTATGGCCAAAGTGGGATCACTGCCAAGTCTGCATTCCAGAATAGGGAAGGGAATGGGGAGGAAGCCCTAAGCCATACATCTCCTTTAAAATAAATGACATAGAAGGGGGCACCCATCATTTCTGTTCACATCCATTAGTGAAAGCTTTAATTACATGGCCCACAGAGCCACAGATGAGACTGAAAATTGTGGTCTTTGCAGGGCTTACAGGTACCAAGCTAAACTACTGCTAGGAAGGATGGAGAAATTAGATTTGGGGGAAACTCAGAGCACAACAGACATGTGTATTTATTTCTATTATTGTTTCTGTTTGTTTTTAATTAATCACATCAGTCTGCTTTGCTTAATTTTTGTTATTGTTGCTACTCTCTTGCTACCTTCTGGAGTTGAAGTCTGTTTATAGCACTAGGATTGTTTAAAATGTGCTCCTTATGGTAGAATTGCATCTCTCCATAGCCATGCAAGTATAAAAATGTGATTTGCTCTGCACACTGAAATATGAGTAGAAGTGATGTGCCTCACCTTTTGGGGTAGGGGGAGTTTAAGAACCAGTGCACACTTTTTCATGTCTTCATCCCTCTCCCGTGGTGATCATGCAATACCCTCCCAGAACCTCCATGTGTTCAGCAACCTAGAAGCTCCCTGAACTCTGTACTTTGGGGATTTTTATGGAGGCTTCATCATGTAAGCATAATCAATCATTAACTCAACCTCCAGCCCCTCTGCCCTTCCCAGACAATAGGGTGGAGCTGAGAATTCCAAGCTTCTAATCATGGCTTTGTCTTTCAGGTGACCAACCCCCATCCTGAATTCTTTCAGGAGCCCACCGACAGTCACCTCATTAGAACAAAAGACACTCCTATCATCCAGGAAATTCCAAAGGATTTAGAATCTCTGTGTCAGGGACTGACTGATTTCATCATCATGCCTTCACTACTTCATTCCCAATGATAGGTAATGAGGCAAATTTTTTCTTTGTCAATTAGATGTCTATTTCAGGTAACTAATCACATGACTCTAGATTTAAGCTAAGTCAACTGGGAAAGTATTCTGCTTCTTCTACTCCTTCCCTTCTTCCCAGAGGTGATCTAGGTCTTGTGGCTACGTGATGAGGGACAGGGTACGGGAGAGTGCATCTTACTCTTCCACCATCCTTTGATCCTCCATGCATTATGTTGCCAACCTGTCCCTGGCTAGTGCTCCATGTGATCTGTTCTCCTTTCACAGTGAAGTCCCAGTGCTGCTTATTTGTTTACTTGGTCCTCAGGTCAGCTTTCTGTTGATCCTCTGAGAAACAGTGGGATTCTTGATTGGTCACTGGCTTGGGTTGTCTCATCCTAGCTCATACTTTGTGACACCGTTATTCACCCTCATGGGCTCACCAGCCAACACCTTTAGTTATTTTTCTGTACTCTTCCGTTCCCACCTACCAAGGCAGGAAACTTCTGGGTCATCTACCTGACACTTCCAGGCCATGGCTATAGGGCTAGAGGGAGCAAGTACAATGTACTAAGCCTATGCTGTTTGCCTAGGCTCTCCCTTAATAGTTCTGTTCTATTGCTCAGCATGATGTGTGATATAGTACCATGCCAAATATGGTGATTCTTGGAGTCTTTCCAGGACATTCCAAAAAAGCAAATAGTTTATTCTCTTAGACGTTAGCATCACATATCTTTTTATAAATTCTTATTTTAGAGGGGCCGTGGTTTTTTTTTAAATTTATTTATTTAGGTATTTATTTTTGGCAGTATTGTGGCTTTGTTTCTGCACGTGGGCTTTCTCTAGTTGCAGCAAATGGGGGCTTCTCTTCGTTGCGGTGTGCGGGCTTCTCATTGTGGTGGCTTCTCTTGTTGCGGAGCATGGGCTCTAGGCACGCAGGCTTCAGTAGTTGTGGCACGTGGGCTCAGTAGTTGTGGCTCACGGGTTCTAGAGTGCAGGCTCAGTAGTTGTGGCGCATGGGCTTAGTTGCTCTGCAACATGTGGGATCTTCCCAGACCAGGGTTTGAACCTGTGTCCCCTGCATTGGCAGGCAGATTTTTAACCACTGCGCCATGAGGGAAGCCTGAGGGCCATAGTTTTTGTTGTTATTGCTTTCTTTTCCTGTCTGTATTTTACTTTCATGAGAAAATATCTATATCTGATTTTCATTTGTTTCTGATATAATTTTTTGGTGAGTATTATATTTTTATGTTTTATTAGTCATTTTTCCTTTTTCTCAGTATTTTTCTATGAGAGATTTTGAAATTGGGACTTGATACTTACTGAGGAAGAGTGGGAAGGAGGGTCAGGAGAGTGAAGTGGGCAGTGGCAATGTGGATTTCATTCTGTTGTCTGGGGACAGGTCTGCCTGGTTCAAGTGAAATTCTGAATATGAAGAACCCTCTGGGTAATGAATTAGAGCTGTGGTTCTCAAATTTGAGTTGCATCAGAACATTAATGGGCTTATTAAAGTACAGGTTATAAAAAGCTTCACCCTTCTGATTCAGTCGGTCTGTGGTGGGGCCCAAGGATTTGCATTTCTAAAAAGTTCCCAGGTGATTCTGGTAATGCTGATCTAGGGATCAGTTGGAAAATTGCTGGTTTAAATTTTTTCTTTGGCTGACCAAGATCAGCCACCACAATGTCAATGTCACCTGCCACTCTTTCAGCAGATTTCCTGCAAATACAGTGCATCTGTGTTTCCGTGTTCAGTCCTTCCCGCACCTAAGCCCATGTATCAGACTGCATCCAGAGATGCCACCACAGACTGTCTGCACACTTGAGCTTGTTTTTCCAAGGAAGGGAGTGGATTTTGGTTTTGTGGGATGGACCACCTCTCTTAGAGTCC
Organism: Mesoplodon bidens; assembly: GCF_964165515.1. Taxonomy (NCBI): domain Eukaryota; kingdom Metazoa; phylum Chordata; class Mammalia; order Artiodactyla; family Ziphiidae; genus Mesoplodon; species Mesoplodon bidens. Next base: position 141,913,140 of record NC_138161.1, read on the forward strand.
CAGGTACTGCCTGAGATCTTCAGAGGCATATTTTCCTTTACTCGGATCTAATTTTTAAGACATCAGGCAGCCACTTTTTATGGCTTTGCTTCAGAGTTGTGTCTCTTCCAAGTTTCATCTAATTTGAAAGATTAAAAAAAATTTTTTAATTCCCTGTGTTATTTTCAACTGACTTCATAAAAGGAAGTGAGCCAGAAATACCTTTCCTAATAGGAAATGCCATTCTGAATATCTTGTTCCCAAGGCCTATTTTAATTTCAAATATATTTTATGTTTAAATATTTCAATCATTTGCCTCTCCTCATGTATTAGTCAGGGTAGGTTAAGGTATACACAGTGACAAACATCCCCAAAAAGCTCAGTGACTTAAGGCAACAAAGAGTTTTTCTCATTTACTTTACCTGTTCATTGTAGACTGGCAGAGATCCAGGCTTCTGAAGAAGCTACATCTTAACATTACTGCTCACCATGTCAGATGGAAAAAGCAGAAGTACACACTGATTCTTAAAGTTTCTGCTCACACCTTACTCAGCAAGGAAATCCCATAGCCACCACTGACTTCAGGTAGCTAAGGAAATACAATCTTATAATATCCCCAAAGAGGATAACTCTGGTGATTTTCATATGTGGATTTCCCTAAGGTAGATCTTAGCTTTACGGCCTGGGTTTACCTAAGGATCTGACTTTGTTTCCATTCTGGAGTTTCTTTATCCCTTCAATACTTGCTCCCAGGTTCTCAGGAAGTCTCACACATTTCTACAGTTCTGTTCTATCCCATCTCCCACCCAAACCCATGGTAGCAGGATGCATATCTACATCTTCAGGTCTCATTCTTTTCTCAGACAAAATTCTTCTTTAGAACTGAATCCAAATTATTGTCACATGGTCAGCAGGGATGCTTTTAGAACTTGAAAACAGTCTGTTGAGTCTTCTGAGTTTTGCTGCTCCTTGGGCAACTTTAAGAACATGTCCTATGTGATGGTCTTGCTCTTTCTAGGTTAATTCTAGAAAACTCAAATTTACATCAAAGTGAAAAATATTCTCAATTCAGAATTCTCAAAAATGACTATGGGCAGGGTGTGGGGGTGGGAAGGATGTGAGTAGAGTAATAAATTGTATCCCAAGTGTGAGGTCTTGTCTGAAGGAGACCATCTAAGGGGCCAACTCATCAAGAAATGAATTATCATGGGCATGGCTGACTCTGTGATAGATTTGCCAGTCTAGATCATAACCAGGAGATCTTCAGTCAGATAAAATCAGTCGCAGATTCCTTATCCTCCACTATTCAAAATATATTTTCCCCCTGGTTTTATTTTCCATTCACATATAACTTTATTACATGTAGGCTCTTCTGTGCAAATACTCAATAAACTTAAATATGATGCCTGTAAATCCCATTTCATATTCTGCACAAAACCCCTAATTCAAATGCCGCTTCTCCTTAAAGTCTGGGATAAGTCCACTGTGGAGATTCTGTGTGCTCGACTTTATAAAGGGATGAAAATCAGGCCAGTAAAGCTGTCTGCATGTCTCTTAACTTAAGACCAGTTCAGGAGCATAAATTAATCCTGACCTTGGGCAACGTAGTATTTCAGCTGAGACTAAAGGGGTTTCTTGTCAATTCATTTATGTATCTAAGCATTCTTGGGTATTAAAAAAGTCAGTCCTTGGGACTATTGGGAAAAAAGCAGCATGAAGACCCAGGAAGCTTACTGGAGAATGCAGATCCTCACAACCCCAGAAATCCTGATGGCAACAGTGAAGGTCCTGCTGTGCTTTTGATATATTCACCTGGGTTATGGGGGCTTGCTTGGAGGCAGGAGAATGCCACTTGGCACCTCAGGGCCTTTACCCGTCACCGTGGACAGGAATCACAGCCATCAGTCTGACCTGTACTGCTGTCAAGACAATTCTTTGAGCCATGCTACCAATGATGCAGAAACTCTCGCAGACTTCTGTTATTAACGGGAAATAAACTCAGAGTTTACATATAAACTCAGCTTTGAGAATATTAGCTGTTTAAATTGCAATATTTTTTAATAGAAAAGCCAAAGAAAGCTTTAGATGGCGGAAAAATATTCAGTTTTAGGATTTCAAGCGACAGTATTGCATAGTGCTCCTAATCATAGGCTCTGGAACCAGATTGCCAGGGTTCAAACCACAGCTGTGCTCTGTAATCTTGGGAAATGTACTTAACTCTTGGTGCTAGTTTTATTATCTGAAGAATGAATGTCATAATCTTACCTATCTCATAAAATTGTTTGATAATTAAACGAGTTAATATGTAAAAATCAGTTATGGATAAAATAATGCCTGACTATTTAATACATGCTGGCCATTATTATTATTATTACTACTGCTACTACTGCTACTACTGTTTCCCACATGTAGGACTAGAAGCAGACTAATAACATGATTTACAGTTTGCTTTCCTGCTGGGCACTACCTAGAGTTTATTTTATTTAATCCTCTCAACAATATCATGACATAAATATTGTTCATGTGCTCATTTATCCGAGCTTGTTTGTTTCACTTACTTATTCAGTACATATTTATTGAGTGCCTATTATATGCTAGGTACTGTTCTCAGTGCTAAGAATAGAGCAGTAATGAAAACAGGGAAAAAATAGGCTCTCTCTTCATGGAGCTTACATTCAAGGAGTGGAACACAGAGACAAACTAAAACATAAACAGGTAAAATACAGAGTGTGTCAGGTCATAATAAGTGCTGTGAGGAATAATTAAGCAGGGGAGGTAAATCAGAAAGGCTAAGGCTGAGGGTGTCCAAGTAGACTGGTGAGTGAGGCCCTCACTGGAAGATAAAATTTGAACAGAGACCTGAAGGATGCGAGGGCACGAGCATGAATTGATCAGCAGTACTGGCATCCCAGCCAGACAGAATTTGGAAATCCGAAGTAACAGTACGCTTGGGGTATTTGAGAAAAAACACTAAAGTCAGTGTTGCTGGCCTGAAGTGAATGCAGTGATGTGTACGCAACGGGGGTGCTTGGGGAGTGGCAGATTATGTATCTTTGCAAGAATATAAAGACTGACTTTTGCTCTGTATAGCTAGAAAAGCATTGCCTTTTTTGTTTAAGGGAAGGGATTTGTTCTGATAAAGATTCAAATATATTTTGCAAAAAGGTTTATCAAAAAAAGTTATGAAACTGTCATTTCATCTATTTTACCTTGGTTTGGGGTTGTTTTTTTATTGTTTTAGGCAGGAGGGTAAATCTGGAACCTATTGCTTGCTCTTAGTTGGAAGCAGATGTTTGCCATTATGCTCTTACCTTCTCTAAGATTTCATTAAATACAATCATATGTTTGATAATCTTTTCTTTTTACATCTTTATTGGAGTATAATTGCTTTACAATGATGTGTTAGTTTCTGCTTTATAACAAAGTGAATCAGTTATACGTATACATATGTTCCCATATCTCTTCCCTCTTGCGTCTCCCTCCCTCCCACCCACCCTATCCCACCCTTCTAGGTGGTCACAAAACACTGAGCTGATCTCCCTGTGCTATGCAGCTGCTTCCCACTAGCTATCTGTTTTACGTTTGGTAGTGTATATATGTCCATGCCACTCTCTCACTTTGTCACAGCTTACCCTTCCCCCTCCCCATATCCTCAAGTCCATTCTCTAGTAGGTCTGTGTCTTTATTCCTCTCTTACCCCTAGGTTCTGATAGTCTTTTGCGTTCTGCTTCTTTCACTCAGCATAATGCTTTAGAGATTCATTCATCCATGTTGTTGTGCATCTCAGTAGAGTTTGTTCCTTGTTAATACTGAGTAGATTTTCATCGTATGGATGCACCACAGGTTTTGGCTTTTTTTAAATTAATTCTGAGTGACCAATATTTTAAAAACTTCACTAAGGTATAATTGATATTCAGTAAACTGCACATGATTAAAGTTACTCATTTAATAAGTTTTGACATATGTATAAACCTGTGAAATCATCACCCCAATCAAGATAATAAACATGTCCATCACCCCTAAAAATTTCCTCATACATCTGTCTAATCTCTCCCTCCCACCTCTCTCCATCTTTGGGCAACCATTGATTAGCTTTCTGCATTTTCTAAAATGTTATATAATGCAATCATACAGTATGATTGTCTTTTTTGTCTGGCTTCTTTCATTCAGAATGAAAGCATATGTCAATTCAAAGCTTGTACATGAATGTTCATATCTGCTGTATCTGCAATAGCCCAAAACTGGAAGCAACTCAAATGTCTATGACCAAGTGAATGGATAAATCAACTGTGGTATGTTCATATAACAGAATATTACTCAGCAATAAGAAGGAATGAACTCCTGAAACACCTAAAACACAGATGAATCTCAAAATAATTACGCTGAGTGAAAGAATCCAGACAAAAACCAACATATATTTTATGATTCCACTTATATAAAATTGCAAACTACAGAAAATAGTTTTCTAATTGCAAACTATATTATAGAAAGCAATACAATAGTTGCCTGGGGATAGGGAATGGTGAGGAGGGGTGGGAGGGAGTGATTACCAAAGGACATGACGAATCTTTCAGGAATGATAGATATGATATCTTGCATGTAGTAATGGTTTCATGGTTTACACATTTGTTAAAGCTTAATAAATTGTACATTTTTAAAATATATATATTTTTGTATATCCATTATATCTCAATAAAACTGTTAAAACAAATCAAAACACCAACTAGGGAGCATTTACTCAATAAAATTGATTGAATGAAGAAGCAATCAATTTGAGTGAATAAAATAAAATATTTCACAATTACATTCAGAAATTTTGAACCCACACAAACACACACACAATATATATATGATCCATGATAGTCAGGAACCAGGGGAGGAGTGGGATTAACTGCAAAAAGGCAGGAGAGAAGTTTGGGAGGATGGAAATGTTCTATATCATGATTGTGGTCACGGTTATTTAACTGCACATATTTGTCAAACCTACTGAACTATGCTCTTAAAATAGGTGAAATTTTTGTATGTAATTTACACCCCCCAAAAGCCTTATTAAAAAGCAATCAAATCACTCAAATAATAGTGCCAGGCATTAATCTAGGTGCTAGGGACACAGTCAACATATGGCCAGAGGTATAAATTCAGTGGAGGAGACAGATGATTAACATGTAAACAAATACGATCAGGTAATTTCAACAGGAGATAGACTAAAACTGATGTGTGTGTGTGTGTTCGTGTGTGTGCAGAAGGTCTACTTCAGCCTCAGAGTTCAGAGAAGCCTTCTCTGTGGAGGCAATATTGGAGCTGACACTGGAGTGACATGAAGAGACAACATATTAAGAACACAGGTGAGAGCCTTCCAGACAGAGGAAGCAGCCAGTACAAAGGGTCTCAGGTGAAACCTACTTGTCACCTTCAGGGAACAGGGGGGAGGCCACTGGAGTTGGAGGAAGTGAGTAAGGGGGAGAGGCTAACGTCATTGCAATCATGCAGATCCTTGAGGCTCATGCAAGGAAGGCTATATGGCCCTATGGTCCTTTCTTCTTCCAAGATTCTACTGCATATATTTTGTCGCTCTAATTCTATTATAAATGTTTGAGGTCAGTGGCCATTGCTTTTGTTTTTTTCTAGGTCTCAGATGACTTCATATTGGATGCTTGGTTTAGTGTTTGATAATGAATGTGTTTGTTTATTACATGAATTATACCTAAAATATACTGGGTTTACTCTCCTTGAAAACTCTTCTATGTTCTTTCTTAAATCAGATTTATTATTCCTTCCCATCACAATGAGAGATCCTTTGACTTTAAGGAATGAACTCTTGAAACACCCAAGTGATGAGGTTCCTTGCGTCACTGCTATTTTTGAATTCTGGAAGTTTTGCTTTTGACTGTCTGACAGGCAAAATAATGTTTAGAAAGGAAAGCTGAGACTTTTGGGGAAAGATCCCCTTATAGAACCTGATCCTAGAAAATACATCGCCCATCTCATTGAAATTCACCAGACACATATTGGATGCCTGCTGTGTGCCAGGTCTTGGGCTAAGCCATGGTGGCATTATGTTATTGGGTTATAAGCACAGGCTCTGGAGTCAGATTATCAGAGTTCAGATCCTGACTCTACCAATTTTAAGCTGCAGGATCTGGGACAAGTTAACTGACCAGTCTTATCTCTCATGTCATTTTCTGTAAAATGGGGATGGTTTAAAACTTGCTTTAGAAGTAGTAGTGAGGATCAGAAGAGACACTATATATAAAGCACTTGGAACAAGACCTGAAACAATTGCATAAGCACTCAAAAATTTGGTTATGGGAATAAGCATTTGAGATATTCATGTTGAATTCAAGGATCCCAGGTAATGGCAGCGGCCCTCCAGAAGACAAGGGTCTGCCCATGGTGGATGTGCTCCTGGGCCCAGGGGGGCAGGCAGGCGGGCTTTGCAGAATGTCAGCATGAGCTCCAGCTGCACAGAAACAACTCTGCACAGTGGGACATCTCGGAGTGGTATTGACCTGGGCCCTCATTACTTGCCCATCTTTTCTTTTGACATTCGATTAAAATCATGGCAGGAGAGAACTGGAGGTAAGGGTTTGGGTCAGTCCTTACTTCTCTATTATCACATTATACTGGTACCCTGGGACCAGGGCAGTAGAAAGACAATTTTTATAAGACCAGTAAGTAACCTTCAAGCAGATGAAGAATTATTACATAAGGAATGGTGTATCGTTAATTATTCTCCATCTCTACAGGGGACAGACAGTGGAAGTCGGTTTGGCGTTCCATGGGAGAGACAGAGTTGCTAATGGGAAGAACTTGCTGTCAAAGGGGTTATTAAATGTTGTTATTAATGGTGGTGGAGAATTCTCTTACTAGAGAAAAATATGAATGAGCAGAGCTAGTTGCCTATCTGGAATGGTTACATCAGTCCTGGCTGGTGGCAGTGAACAAAGAAAGGTTCCCGGCAGCCTATGGATGCAGTGAAATGGACAGTGGTACTTGACATGTTTCCTGAGCTCTCACTCTGTGCCAGAAGGTCTGGGTGCTGGAGATACAGAGCTCAACTGGGAAAAGGACCTGCCCTCAGTGAGCTCTGAGTATGGAACCAAATGTCCCAGGGACCGAGGGGTCCTGGGGTGCATGGAGGTTGGTTGAAGACCACAGGCAACCACAAGTGACTGACCACAGATTTCCATACCAGACGTTACACACCTGATAGATGCTCCCCAGGGCTGAGAGCCTAAGAAGAGTCTGCCTACTCAGCACGCCCAAATGAATGAGGCAAATCTTCCTGGTTCCTGTGGAATAGGTGGCCACGAGGTGACCCTTTGCTGGTCAGCACCAGTCTCTGGACTGTGGACCTGTGGATTTCCATCACAACCACAGTCCAGCCCAGACAAGTCTCTCTTGCACTTCCACATCTCACAGCATGAGTCTTTAAGATCTAAGATTTCCCACTTCTACCCTCTCATCACTGTAAGAGTTTAATGAACCTAAGAAAGAGAGCAGCATAGTACAGGGAGATCAGCTCGGTGCTTTGTGATGACCTAGAGGGGTGGGTTAGGGAGGGTGGGAGGGAGGGAGGCTCAAGAGGGACGGAATATGGGGATATATGTACGCATATAGCTGATTCACTTTGGTGTACAACAGAAACTAACACAGTTTTGTGAAGCAATTATACTCCAATAAAGATCTATTAAAAAAGAAAAAGACTTTGCTATGGACAATCTACTTGTCTCTGAGGATGAACAGTCCTGAAAACACCAGTCCCTCATCTTGCAGGGACAGTACAGTCCTTGTTAAAAGCACACACATAGCTAGCAGGCAGAAGAGCTGTAAGTCCCTAACTTAGAAACTGGGCCCACTTATTTAACTCCTCCAAGCATCAGCTTCTGCATCTGTAAGGCAATGAGATATGATGGCACATATTACAGGACCAAATAATAAGAACTAAAGAAATTGTAATTATATTATTAGTGTTAGCATTGTTCCATTAACTAACCAAGTGAGGCCCATGGAATCCTTCCTTCCATCTGCTTTGGCTGTGGTGTCTGCTGGCTCAGTATTGGTGTAGGAGGAGTGCGACCAGCTGCCTTAATTTGCCATGGAACACAGCAACCCATATCCTCTAAAAAACAAAAAAACAGGACAGTTTTGTGAGCACACTCCACAGTGGCCCCTGAGATGTCTGGCCCCCAGGAGAATGAACCCACAGAATGGGATATCCAGTGAATGAGTGAAAGGAGAAGAAAAAGGTGTGGAGCTCCAGGGATGCCAATATTTTATAGACAAGTTTGATAATAAAATTTTTTTTCCTCGAGTTGATGTGTGTTTAGTACCAATTAGTTATTCATCTGTACTACAAACTCTAATTATTAGAAATACTTCACATCAATAGCCCCCTACGTCTGTGTGTGTGTGTGTATGTATACACACACACACACACGCACACCCTTTGACCATTTAGCGATGTCTTGATAAGAAGTCATCTAGAAAATGGAACAGTGTTTAAAAGCCCAAATGTCATTTTTCTGGACTCTCACAGCAGAGTTATTATCCGTTCTTGGTCTTCTACAAGCCACGCAATGCTTAGTTGCAACATTTCCATTGCCCTAGGTGCACACAGAACTTATCAGACAGACAGACTGATAGACTCTCCCTGGGAATAGTCTGTTGGATTCCAGCACTTCTTTAAAGCCACTTCCACCTGCTGAGATGTCTTCCCACGTTCCCGCTGGAGATCTGGCCACAGTCTCCTCACCTCCCTCCTCCTCGTGTATGGCCCCCTCTCATCCCACTCTTGCTCACACAAGCCTTTCAGTCCTGCAGACACACAGAGGGCTAGCCCTGCTTTCCGGTCATTATAGTTTCCTCCTGTTTCCCACCAGCTCTTATTCTCAGTACCCTGGAAGATCAGGAATATTTTATCCCGGGATGTGAGGTGTGGACGGGGTGTGTGGAAGAGGGACGGGGCTGTCATAAATGGGGGCTCAACACCAACCCAGGCAACAGCCACAGATGGAGCGACGTTGGGTGTTTCGTTCTCTATCCAACTGCTCCTTCTGGTAACATGTGGAACAAATATCTCTTTTGGACCATGATAAGGTAGCATGGTTAGGTCTGTAGCATCATTGCTTTTGGACTCTCAGCTGGTTTTATTTCCTATTGAACCTTTAATGGAAATGCATACACAGCAAGTCAAGGCCTGTCCCTTTTCCCTTTTTTCTTCTTTTTTTTTCTTTCTTTTTCTTTTTTTTTTTTTCTTCCAGGAGTGCTGATGATAAGGAAAGCGATGTCTAAATCTTCTTAATGGTGTTTATGCAAGCAGTTTTGCTCAGCTTCGGACTGCACAGCCCCTCCCTTCTCATTGCCCTGCTAATATTGCTGCTTCATTCCTTTCCCTGTTGGCTATTACTATGGACTACAGCAAATCTAAAACTAAGTAATCCCTTTAGCGTCAAGTTTTCGGGGCTGAGCAAATAAATCTAACGAAATGCATTATCTAGGCAGAAGAGGCTGGTGTGAGGGGGAAAAGATGAAAGCTATTTTATTTTAAGGCAGAGAATAGACAGTCGATCGTTTGGGGCTCAGTTGTAATTTTAAGTATTGTTATTTTACTTAACTACTGTACATGCCCTTTTTTGCTTGTAATTAAAAACCCTGCAAAGCTTCTAAAGGCCAGAATTAAAGGGAGGAAGAGGACAAGAGGATCTAGTGAGGGAATTAATGCAGGTTCCTTCCAGTCCAAAGAGTTTCAATATTCTGATGAGGCAGGGGGTGCTGTGAATAAGCAATGGCTTCTGCTTTCCTTCCCTTTTGTACCCTCTCCCATCTTGCGTGGGGATGGGGCAAGGGCAAAGATATTGACACAACAGAGACATGGGAAGTTTTATTTATTTAAGAGGAGAAATCCCAGTCTCTGTATTGTCTGCGCGTGAAGCAGCTCTTCATGCAGAAAGAAAGGAGGCGTTTCATTCCCTGCCTACCCATGTCCTGCCAGCTTCAGGGTCTAGCAGGGCCATGAGTGAGACTCTGGGTGAGCTGGGCTGAGGTCTTCCCTACCAGGTCACTCCTGGTCCCTTCTCCTGTGGACTCTTACTAGCTTGGCTTTTTCTTAAATAACCCCAGAGAGGCCCAGTTCGGTGAAGCTTTGTCTTCACATCTCTACAACCAGAGTTGTACCCAAGAATGGTGGATATAATCATCAAATACCCTCTGTCTACTTATTTGTTCACATATTCATCCATTTATTTATTAATTCACTCTTCAAAAATTTGATTGAGCATTAACCCTCTTTCAGGCATGATTCTGGGCACAGGGGTTATATAGCAATGAATAAAAAAAATTCATGTCCTCATGGAGAGGGGAGACACACAGAGAACATAAACAGATAAATATGGAGTCTGTCAAGTGGTGACAAGTGTTATGAAGAAAACTTTAGTAACGTGTGATAGGAAGAGACAGGGAGTTCAGGAAAGGCCTCCCTGTCTCATTCATTCATTCATTCATTTAACAAATGTTAACTGAGCACCTAGTAGCACCAAGCCCTGTTCTAGGCTCTGGGGGTGCAACAGTGATCAAAATAGACAAATTAAGCTTCTATTCTACTAAGGGAAAATATCAATAAGCAAGGCAAGTAAAATATGTGCTAAAAAAAAAATGTCTGAAGACAAAGGGGACGGGGCATCAGGGAAATTCAGATTTTAACCAGGGTGACATTTGAGCAGAAGCCTGAAGCAAGTGAGAAAGTGAACTGCATGACTACCTGGGAATAGAATGTTCCAGCCCAAGAGAACACCCAGTTCAAAGGCCCCAAGGTGGAGCCTGAGCTTGGCATGCTGGAAGAAATGCAGAGAGGCCAATGTGCCTGCAGCAGGTTGAGTGAAGGCACGGGGATGGCACTAACATGGTGCTCCACTTGGCAAAGCGAGGCTCCCCAACTTCCGTGTTCCTGGGGCCTCGTTGCTTTCTTCTGTCCTTGTGGCCATCGCTGTTTGTCCCTGACTGTTTACACATCTGCTCCTATATTGCAAAGAGAAATGTCATTTTATCTTCTGAATCCTCAGCACTTGGCACAGATAAAAATATGTAATGAGTGAATGACATCCAGCCTTTTTTCTGGCTTCAAATTTTTAATCTATTCTTTTTACAAGAAAAAATTGTCTCTACAACCTGTCTAAAAATCCCTCTATACAGTGAAGCTTCAATTTCAACCTCCCTCACTCTTGTGGGTGGAAAGGCCCCTCCCCAAAGAAGGAAACCTGGTAAAAGAGAATTACTGACTTCCTGCAGCAAAGGAGAATATCATCACACAGGCAATCCCCAAATAGTATCTCCTTAGGAAAACTGGGTGCACGATTTTTATTGCTTATGGGTCGAGCTCAGAAGTTCTTAGGTTGGGATATCAGAGGAGGGTGAGTCCCTGGGTTAGTTGTTTCCTTAAGATGAGGATTGATGCAAGCAAAGTGAGGTTCCAAGGGAAGAAGGAAGAATTATAAGAGTCACGAGACATTCTGCAGTCATAATGGCATAAGTGACCTCTAATTGCTTTAGCTTTTGTTCCCATCTCTGTTTACTCCCTTTAGACAGGCCCACTGAGAGCTTTGAAGAGAAGTTGCAAATGTTCTCTCCAAAAGCTCTGGGTGCAGAATTCTGAGATGGACACAGCCCAGGTAGAAATGTACAGATCTGCATTTCCTACATGATGACAAGGCCCCTCTAGGATTTCTGGGAGATTTAAACAGATTGTTTGGCCCAAGAAGCTGCACACAACTGCCTGGACAATTTTCCAGGAGAGAGATTGCATTTGGCAGATGCAGCCTTAGAGGAAAAAGAGAATGAGGCCTAGAGAAAAAGACTTCTTTTTTATTCTGAAATAATTTTAGATGTACAGAGAAGTTGCAAAAAATAGTTCAGAGGTTCAATTATATCCTTCATCCAGCCTAATGTGAACAATTTATATAACCATCGCACAGTTATCAAAACTAGGAATTCACATGGGTACAACACTATTAACTAAACTACAGACCTCATTTGAAGGGAATTTCTTTTTAAGGTAGACTCTAGCTTCCCTCTGATAAGTGTGAAGCTCTGGCAACAGCAAAATTCAACAGCGTAGAAAAGTTCTATAAGTATCTGTCGCTGCATAGCAAACTACTGGAAATGTAGGGGCTCAAAACAAGAGTTGTGTATTGTTATATCCTGTGATTCTGTGGGTAAGAAATTTGAACAGCGTATAATGGGGATAGCTTATCCCTGCTTCATAATTTCTGGGGTCCCAGCTGAGAAGACCCAAATGGCCGTGGGCTAAAGCAACTGGGGACTGGCTGTGGATCAGTTTCTCTATTTTCACATGGCCTTTCCACATGGCTAGCTGGGGCTTCCTCACAGTGTGGTGGCCTTGGGATAGTTGAGCTTCTTCCCTGGTGGCTCAGGGTACAACATAAGGAAGCAGAAACCAACATTCCTCTTAAAAGTTGGGACTGGGACTGAGATTGCATCACTTTCACCTTACTCTGTGGGTCAAAGCAGACACAGGTGAGCCCAGATTCAAGAGGCATGCTTGTACATCTCCTGATCAGAGGAGTGTGAAAGAATTTGCTGTGGGAAACAATTGTATCAGCTAAATTCACATTTTGGAGAGGGGCAAATTCCCTTTGTTCTATGACTCACCTGGGAGGTCTTGACCCCTTACTTTGGGAGAAGAAATGTAACAGTAGCTTTCTTCCTCCACATGGTTCAACAAAATCTGTCCCACCCCTTGATATCAAGATCTCTGTAGAAGGGCCACACAAACCTACATAAGGAAACCAGGGGCTTTCTGGGAAGTCACTTTCACTGTTAAAGGAGACTGGAAGGGATGATGGTGATTCCAGTCAAAGTCTACAGACAGAAAAGGACACCAAGATCCCTAGAAAGGAACTTACTGTGAGGAAGGGGCATTTGGACTAGTGACCCAGGCCACACATGAGCCTACAGGTTTAGGGGAAAGAGGTGGTTCTGGCATCCCTTCTGGACCCAGCCATCCCAGCATAACCACCTTGCTCTGAAAATAAAGGTTGACCACGTACACGTGACATAGAGAGGGCGCCCTGGCCTGTGTGGCATCTGTACCAGCCAGAGCATCAGGGCAGCAATGGACAAGGTTCCACCAGGGACAGAAGCAATGGCAGACTACTGAGTGCCCCTCTGCCTGGAGATTAGAAGCAGGACTTATTCCTCAGGGTTTTTGGACAATTCTGGGGAAGGGAAAAAGGTCTTAGGAAGGAGATACCGCACTTCCTGCTCATAAGGGCCCAACGGTTAAGTGTATAACTAACAGCAAAATTTGAAAAGGTGTGATCTTTTTCCGCCCTAAGAAAGTGAAGTGGGTCAATCAATTATAGCAAGCGGGTGGTGGGGGGACAACCTTTTTTGTTAAGGACTAGATAGTAAGGATTTTAAGCTTGTGGGTTATATGATCTCTATCATAGCTACTCAACTCTGCTGTTGTAGCATGAAAGCAGCCATAAACAAATGGGTGTGACTGTGTTCCAATAAAACTTTATTTATGGACACTGAAATACAAATTTCATATAATTTTCACATGTCACAATATTTTCCTTTTGATTTTTTCTGCAGCCATTTAAACATGTAGAAACCATTCTTAGCTCATAAGCCATACAAAAATGAGGAATGGACCAGATGTAGCCACTGGGTCATAGTTTGCCAACCCCTGAGTTATAGTAGCAACATATTATTCATTTGGATGTTTTTTGACTTAATAGGGTGTTAAACAATATATTATTATCTATTATTATTATCTATCTTATTGAATCTATCTATTCAATAAGTCTAAGGGTAGGCAATTCCTGGGTTGGTTAATTCAGATAACAGGATTCAGTGATGTCATCATGGGCCAAAGAAGCTGCAGTGGCTCCAAGCATCACCTCCATATCAGTGGTTCTCAAACTTTAGCATATATCAGAATCATCTGGATCCCACCTTTAGAATTTCTGTTTTAGTAGGTCTGGGGTGGGACCTGAGAATTCACTTTTTTTTTCATTACTCATGACTGAGATTTATTATAGCAAAAGGATACAGAGCAAAATCAGCAAAGGGAAAAGGCACAAGGGATGGGCACTGCAGTCTGGAGGAAACTAGGTGCAAACTTCCAACAGTCCTCTCTCAGTGGAGTCACACGGGATGCATTTAATTCCTCCAGCAGTGAGTTGTGACAACACATGTGAAGTGTTGTCTATCAGGGAAGCTCATTAGAGACTCAGTGTCCAAGTTTTTCACTGGGGGCTAATTACACAGGCATCCTCTGCCTAGTGTTTAGCAAAATACCAGAAGACAGGTGTTGAGCATAAATGAGATTATTTTGACAAACAGTCTAGGTACAGTGAACCATTCTGATCAGAGAGTGGTGGGAACCCTCCTGAAATCCAGTTTCCAGATGCTACCGAGAACCAATCTTGCAAGGAGGACCTTCTAAGGAAAGCAGCCCCAGGCCTGCTATATTAACTTTTGAGAATTTACATTTTTAACTAGTTTCCAAGTCATGCTGGTGTTGCTCTTTGGGGACCACACTTTGAGAAGCACTGGTTTAGAATAAGCCCCAGAGAGGAAGCAGTCAGGTGTGGGGCAGGGGCCTTCTCCTTGTGGCCTTTCATTTTTTATAGGGGAGGGAAATCTTTCTTGAAATCCCCTATAGACTCCTCTTTATGTTCCTTTGTCCAGAACTTGTTCACTTGCCCACCGCAAAGCTAATCATTGGCTTAATGCACTAGGATTCACCCCCCGAAGGTGGACAAATGATAATCCAACCAAAGTTAAATTTCTGTCACAGAATCAATACATAGAGTTTCTATCTCCAGAACTTAGCCAAGTCTGTCTTCTCTCTTCAACCTCACAACCTGTCAGGTGAATGGAAGCAGGAATCTTTAGGTTGATAGAGCCCTTTCCAGTGTCTGTTGTGATCTCCTGACAGTTGGCAAACTTTCTTCCCTGATCTCACTGCTGGCCCTGCTCTTCTACCTGGGGGAGAGAGTCACATCTGAACCATCTGAGCAATTGGCTCAGCCTTTCTTCAATACTTTGTTTAACAGGACCTGACTTAATGGTGGAGCTCCTTGACTAAGTTTTATTCTTCTCTATAAAGGTTTCTGTGAACACATAATCACAGTTAAATATTTACTCTCTCTAAAATTAGAATTGAAATGAGTCCAGCCCAAGAACCTCAGCTTCCAAATTAAGAGAGTAGGGCCTCCCTGGTGGCGCAGTGGTTGAGAGTCCGCCTGCCGATGCAGGGGATACGGGTTCGTGCCCCGGTCTGGGAGGATCCCATATGCCGCGGAGCGGCTGGGCCCGTGAGCCATGGCCGCTGAGCCTGCGCATCCGGAGCCTGTGCTCCACAACGGGAGAGGCCACAGCAGTGAGAGGCCCGCGTACTGCAAAAAAAAAAAAAAAAAAAAAAAAATTAAGAGAGTAATCTGAAATAATTAATGACAAATGATCTCATTCTCTTATTTTTATCATTTACCAACAGGTTTCAAGTGCTTCACTAACATATTAATATTTTTCATATCCTACCTCGGTTGCATTATATCGGGTTTAATAGGGTCAGGTAGTTTCCTCAAGGCCACACAATGAAGCAAGAGTCATGAAGTTTCAGAAGGCCTACCCCAGAAATATTCTATAGGGATAAACCATGTGTGTCATTACTCAGAGAATCTGAAGATCACTTCCCTAGCAAATAACCACTCCATAAATTAAGAATCAATACCACAGTAGCTCTAGCCTTTATACTGTGATTTCCAGTATGAACTGAGCTGCTAAGAAATAACCCAGAAACACTGTAAAATCCTAGAAAGGCTGATCCCACTAAATTATCCTGACTGCCCTTCTAGTCTCATTCTCTTGGCCTCCTTTAACTTGAAGACAAACACTATTCATTATCTCTAGTAAAGTGGGCCTGGGAATATGAATTTTAAAATGTCAAAGATTACCCTATGACTTCCCTCAAAGACAAAGATATTGAAGAGATAGGCAGCACGGAAGGTAATGATGACTGCTCATATTTTGAAAAATAGGTCTAGTTGCACAGTGTTATAATAAAACAGACAAAAATTAACTCCTGAAGCCTCTGAAGAAGGGAAAGATTATAGGGTCACAGATTCAGATAAATGTTTAGATAACTAGGAAGGAAGATGCTTTGGTTACCAAAGACATACCTCTTTTTAAAGAGAATCTGATTAATTCCTTTAAAACTCTTTCTAGCTTACAACAAGATGTCACAATGATCAAATTAGAGGTGTTAACAATAAAAATAATACATCCTAAGTCAATTTACTATTTTTCCACTTGAATTTCCAAATATACAACTGAAAGCTGAGTTGGTGTTTGCTCTCTGTCCTCACAATGAAGTAGGCTGCTAAATCAAACCACAGAGAAGAAACATGGGCTTCAGTTCCTAGGAGAGATTCTTTTTTTTTTTTAACATCTTTATTGGAGTATAATTGTTTTACAGTGTTGTTAGTTTCTGCTGTAAAACAAAGTGAATCAGCTATATGTATACACATATTCCCATTCTTGCGTCTTCCTCCCACCCTCCCTATCCCACCCCTCTATGTGGACACAAAGCACGGAGCTGATTTCCCTGTGCTATGCAGCTGCTTCCCACTAGCTATCTATTTTATGTTTGGTAGTGTATATATGTCAATGCTACTCTCTCACTTCGTCCCAGCTTACCCTTCCCCCTCTCCGTGTGCTCAAGTCCATTCTCTACATCTGAGTTTTTATTCCTGTCTTGCCCCTAGGTTCATCAGAACCATATTTTTTAGATTCCATATATATGTGTTAGCATATGGTATTTGTTTTTCTCTTCTAACTTACTTCACTGTGTATGACAGACTATAGGTCCATCCACCTCACTACAAATAACTCAATTTCATTTCTTTTTATGGCTGAGTAATATTCCATTGTATATATGTGCCACATCTTCTTTATCCATTCATCTGTCTATGGATACTTAGGTTGCTTCCATGTCCCGGCTATTGTAAATAGTGCTGCAATGAATATTGTGGTACATGTTTCTTTTTGAATTATGGTTTTCTCAAGGTATATGCCCAGTAGTGGAATTGCTGGGTCATATGGTAGTTCTATTTTTAGTTTTTTAAGGAACCTCCATACTGTTCTCCATAGTGGCTGTATCAGTTTACACTCCCACCAACAACACCAGAGAGTTCCCATTTCCCCACACGCTCTTCAGCATTTATTGTTTGTAGATTTTTTGAGGAAGTCCATTCTGACAGATGATACTTCACTGTGATTTTGATTTGCATTTCTCTAATGATTAGTGATGTTGAGCATCCTTTCATGTGTTTGTTGGCCATCTGTATATCTTCTTTGGAGAAATGTCGATGTAGGTCTTCTGCCCATTTATGGATTGGTTTTTGTTTTTTCGATACTGAGCTGCATAACTTGCTTGTATATTTTGGAGATTAATCCTTTGTCAGTGGCTTCATTAGCAAATATTTTCTCCCATTCTGAGGGTTGTCTTTTTGTATTGTTTATGATTTCCTTTGCTGTGCAAAAGCTTTTAAGTTTCATTAGGTCCCATTTGTTTATTTTTGTTTTTATTTCCCTTTCTCTAGGAGGTGTGTCAAAAAGGATCTTGCTGTGATTTATGTCATAGAGTGTTCTGCCTATGATTTCCTCTAAGAGTTTTATAGTGTCTGGCTTACATTTAGGTCTTTAATCCATTTTGAGTTTATTTCTGTGTATGGTGTTAGGAAGTATCCTAATTTCATTCTTTTACATGAAGCTGTCCAATTTTCCCAGCACAACTTACTGAAGAGGCTGCCTTTTCTCCATTTTATATTCTTGCCTCCTTTATCAAAGATAAGATGACCATATGTGTGTAGGTTTATCTCTGAGCTTTCTATCCTGTTCCATTTACCTATAGTTCTGTTTTTGTGCTGGTACCATACTGGCTTGATTACTGTAGCTTTGTAGTATAGTCTAAAGTCAGGGAGACTGATTCCTCCAGCTCCGTTTTTCGTTCTCAAGATTGCTTTGGCTATTCGGGGTCTTTTGTGTTTCCATACAAATTGTGAAATTTTTTTGTTCTACTTCTGTGAAAAATGCCATTGGTAGTTTGATAGGGATTGCATTGAATCTGTCGATTGCTTTGCGTAGTATAGTCATTTTCATGATGTTGATTCTTCCAAACCAAGAACATGGTATATCTCTCCATCTGTTTGTATCATCTTTAATTTCTTTCATCAGTGTCTTATAGTTTCCTGCATACAGGTCTTTTGTCTCCTTAGGTAGGTTTATTCCTAAGTATTTTGGGAGTCTTCCCTTAATTTCTCTTTCAGATTTTTCATGCTTAGGATATAGAAATGCAAGAGATTTCTGTGCATTAATTTTGTATCCTGCTACTTTAACAATTCACTGATTAGCTCTAGTAGTTTTCTGGTAGCATCTTTAGGATTCTCTATGTAGAGTGTCATGTCATCGGCAAACAGTAACAGTTTTACCTCTTCTTTTTCGATTTGGATTCCTTTTATTTCTTTTTCTTCTCTGATTGCCATGGCTAAAACTTCCAAAACTATGTTGAATAATGGTGGTGAGAGTGGGCAACCTTATCTTGTTCCTGATCTTAGAGGAAATGGTTTCAATTTTTCACCATTGAGAACGATGTTGACTGTGGGTTTGTCACAGATGGCCTTTATTATGTGGAGTTAGGTTCCCTCTATGGCCCCTTTCTGGAGAGTTTTTATCAGAAATGGCTGTTGAATTTTGTAGAAAGCATTTTCTGCATCTATTGAGATGATTATATGGTTTTTCTCTTTCAATTGGTTAATATGGTGTATCACATTATTTGATTTGCGTATATTGAATAATCCTAGCATTCCTGGGATAAACCCCACTTGATCATGGTGTATGATCCTTTTAATGTGCCTTTGAATTCTGTTTGCTAGTATTTTGTTGAGGATTTTTTCATCTATGTTCATCAGTGATATTGGCCAGTAGTTTTCTTTTGTTGTGATATCTTTGTCTGGTTTTGGTATCAGGGTGATGGGGTCTCAAAGAATGAGTTAAGGAGTGTTCCTCCCTCTGCTATATTTTGGTAGAGTTTGAGAAGGATAGGTGTTAGCTCTTCTTTAAATGTTGGATAGAATTCACCTGTGCAGCCATCTGGTCCTGGGTTTTTGTTCATTGGAAGAGTTTTAATCACAGTTTCAATTTTGGTGCTTGTGGTTGGTCTGCTCCTATTTTCTATTTCTTTCTGGTTCAGTCTTCGAAGGTTGTACATTTCTAAGAATCTGTCCATTTCTTCCAAGTTGTCCATTTTATTGGCACATAGTTGCTTGTAGTAATCTCTCATGATCCTTTGTATTTCTGCAGTGTCAGTTGTTACTTCTTCTTCATTTCTAATTCTATTGATTTGAGTCTTCTCCCTTTTTTCTTGATGAGTCTGGCTAATGGTTATCAATTTTCTTTGTATTCTCAAAGAACCAGCTTTTAGTTTTATTGATCTTTGCTACTATTTCCTTCATTTCTTTTTCATTTATTTCTGATCTGGTCTTTATGATTTCTTTCCTTCTGCTAACTTTTTGTGTTGCTGTTCTTCTTCTTTCCCTAATCACTTTAGGTGTACGCTTAGGTTGTTTTTTTTTGAGATTTTTCTTACTTCTTGAGGTAGGATTGTATTGCTATAAACTTCCCTCCTAGAACTGCTTTTGCTGCATCCCATAGGTTTTGGGTCATCGTGTTTTCATTGTCATTTGTTTCCATGTATTTTTTGATTTCCTCTTTGATTTCTTCAGTGATCTCTTGGTTATTAAGTAGTGTATTGTTTAGCCTCCATGTATTTGTATTTATTCCTCTAATTGGTATCTAGTCTCATAGCACTGTGGTCAGAAAAGATACTTGATACGATTTCAATTTTCTTAAATTTACTGAGGCTTGATTTATGACCCAAGATCTGATCTATCCTGGAGAATGTTCCATGAGCACTTGAGAAGAAAATGTGTTCTGTTGTTTTTGAATGGAATGGCCTATAAATATCAATTAACTCCATCTGGTCTATTATGTCGTTTAAAGCTTGTATTTCCTTTTATGTTTTCATTTTGGATGAAATGAAAACATTGGTAAAAGTGGGGTGTTAAAGTCCCCTACTATTATTTTGTTACTGTCGATTTCCCTTTTTATGGCTGTTAACATTTGCCTTATGTACTGAGGTGTTCCTATGCTGGTTGCATAAATATTTTAAATTGTTATATCTTCTTCTTGGACTGATCCCTTGATCATTATGTAGTGTCCTTTTTCTCTTGTATTAGTCTTCATTTTAAAGTCTATTTTGTCTGCTATGAGAATTGCTACTCCAGCTTTCTTTCAATTTCCATTTGCATGGAATGTCTTTTTCCATCCCCTTATTTTCAGTCTGCATGCATCCCTAGGTCTGAAGTGTGTCTCTTGTAGACAGCATATATACAGGTCTTATTTTTGTATCCATTCAGCCAGTCTGTGTCTTTTGGTTGGAACATTTAATCACTTTACATTTAAGGTAATTATCAATATATATCTTCCTATTACCATTTTCTTAATTGTTTTGAGTTTGTTTTCGTAGGTCTTTTCCTTTTCTTGTGTTTCCTGCCTAGAGAATTTCCTTTAGCATTTGTTGTAAGGATGGTTTGGTGGTGCTGAATTCTCTTAACTTTTGCTTGTCTGTAAAGGTTTTAATTTCTCCATCGAATCTGAATGAGATCCTTGCTGGGTAGAGTAATCTTGGTTGTATGCTTTTCCCTTTCATCACTTTAAATATGTCCTGCCACTCCCTTCTGGCTTGCAGAGTTTCTGCTGAAAGATCAGCTGTTAACCTTATGGGGATTCCCTTATATGTTATTTGTTGCTTTCCCTTGCTGCTTTTAATATTTTTTCTTTGAATTTAATTTTTGATAGTCTGATTTATATGTGTCTTGGCATGTTTCTCCTTGGATTTATCCCGTATGGGACTCTCTGCACTTCCTGGACTTGACTGACTACTTCCTTTCCCAGGTTAGGGAAGTTTTCGACTATAATCTCTTCAGATATTTTCTCAGTTCTTTTCTTTTTCTCTTCTTCCTCTTGGTCCCCTATAATTTGAATGTTGGTGCATTTAATGTTATCCCAGAGGTCTCTGAGACTGTCCTCAATTCTTTTCATTCTTTTTTCTTTATTCTGCTCTGCAACAGTTATTTCCACTATTTTACCTTCCAGGTCACTTATTTATTCTTCTGCATCAGTTATTCTGCTATTGATTCCCTCTAGAGAATTTTAAATTTCATTTATTGCATTGTTCATCATTGTTTGTTTGCTCTTTAGTTCTTCTAGTCCTTGTTAAACGTTTCTTGTATTTTTTTCCATTCTATTTCCAAGATTTTGGATCATCTTTACTATCATTACCCTGAATTCTTTTTCAGGTAGACTGCCTATTTCCTCTTCATTTTTTTGGTCTGATGGGTTTTTACCTTGCTCCTTCATCTGCCGCATATTTCTCTGTCTTCTTATTTTGTTTTACTTACTGTGTTTGGGGTTTCCTTTTCTCAAGCTGCAGGTTCATAGTTCCCAGTATTTTTGGTGTCTGCCGCCAGTGTGTGAGGTTGGTTCAGTTGGTTGTGTATGCTTCCTGGTGGAGGAGACTGGTGCCTGTGTTCTGGTGGATGAAGTTGGATCTTGTCTTTCTGGTGGGCAGAACCACGTCTGGTGGTGTATTTTGGGGTGTCTGTGAACTTAGTGTGACTTTAGGCTGCTTTTCTGTTTTTGGGTGGGGTTTATGCTCCTGTCTTGCTAGTTGTTTGGTATGGGGCATCCAGCACTGGATCTTGCCGGCCATTGGGTGGAACTGGTTCTTTGTGTTAAGACAGAGATCTCTGAGAGAGCTCTCGCTGATTGATATTACGTGGGGCCATGATGTCTCTGGTGGTCCAGTGTCCTGGATTCAGATTTCCCACCTCAGAGGCTCAGACCCGACATCCAGCCAGAGAACCAAGACCTTGCCAGCCCACAGCACAGAAGAAAAGGAAGAAAAGAAAAAAAAACCACAATGAAACAGAGAGAACTCCAAG
This sequence comes from Mesoplodon bidens, assembly GCF_964165515.1. Taxonomy (NCBI): domain Eukaryota; kingdom Metazoa; phylum Chordata; class Mammalia; order Artiodactyla; family Ziphiidae; genus Mesoplodon; species Mesoplodon bidens. Next base: position 141,935,210 of record NC_138161.1, read on the forward strand.
TCAAATGGTAAAATCAAAACTAAACAGACAAAAATCACACAAAGAAACATACACACACAGACCCTTAAAAAGAAAAACAAACAAACAACAACAAAAAACTAACAAACAGAACCCTGGGACAAATGGTAAAAGTAAACCTAAACAGACAAAATCGCACAAAAAAACATGCACATACATACTCACATAAAGAGAAAAAAGGAGGGCTTCCCTGGTGGTGCAGTGGTTGAGAGTCCGCCTCCCGATGCAGGGGACACGGGTTTGTGCCCTGGTCTGGGAACATCCCACATGCCATGGAGCGGTTGGGCCCGTGAGCCATGGCCACTGAGCCTGTGAGTCCGGAGCCTGTGCTCCACAACGGGAGAGGCCACAACAGTGAGAAGCCCACATACTGGAAAAAAAAAAAAAAGGAAAAGAAATTTACAAATTTTTAAAATTAAAAATAAAAATGAAAAAAAGGAAGAGAGCAACCAAACCAATAAGCAGATCCACCAATGATAATAAGCACTAGAAACTAAACTAAGATCATCATAAAACCAGGAACAAATCAGATGCAGATAGCAAACCCCAAGTCTATAGTTGCTCCCAAAGTCCACCACCTCAATTTTGGGAACATTCATTGTCTATTCAGGTATTCCACAGATGCAGGGCTTATCAAGTTGATTGTGGGGATTTAATCTGCTGCTCCTGAGGCTGCACAGAGAAAAATTTCTTTCTCTTCTTTGTTCTCACAGCTCCTGGGGTTCAGCTTTGGTTTGGGCCCTGCCCCTGCGTGTAGGCCACCCTCAGGCATCTGTTCCCCACCCAGACAGGAGGGGGTTAAAGCAGCAGCTGATTACAGCTCTCTTGATCACTCAGGCCAGGGAGAAGGAGGGGTATTGTAGTCATAATTGGAATGTGGGGCAAGCCTGCGGCAGCAGAGGCCAACATAACTTTGCAACAGCCTGAGGTACACCGTGTATTCTCCTGGGGAAGTTGTCCCTGGATCATGGGACCCTGGCAGTGGCAGGCTGCACAGGCTCCCGGGGTCTGTGAGTAGTGACCTGTGCTAGCACACAGGATGCTTGGTGGCAGTGGCGGCAGCGTTAGCAGTTCATGCCCAGCTCTGGGGTCCGAGCTGATAGCTGCAGCTCACGCCAGTCTCTGGAGCTCATTTAGGCGGTGCTCTGCCTTCTGTGGGCACATGGAGAAGGAATCCCCTCTCCTCACGCATCCCGAAACAATGGTCTCTTGCCTGTTCAGCAGGTCCAGACTTTTTCCCAGACTCCCACCCGGCTACCTGTGGTGCACTAGCCCCTTCAGGCTGTGTTCATGCAGCCAACCCCAGTCCTCTCCCTGGAATCTGACCTCTGAAGCCCAAGCCTCAGTTCCCAGCCCCCACCCACCCTGACAGGTGAGCAGAGAAGCATCTCAGGCTGGTGAGTGCTAGTCAGCACTTTTCCTCTGTGCAGTAATCTCTCTGCTTTGCCCTCTTCACCCCCGTTGCTGTGTTCTTCTCTGTGGCTCTGAAGCTTCCCCCACACACAACCCCAGTCTCTGCCAGTGAAGGGGTTTTTTGGTATGTGGAAACTTTTCCTCCTTCACAGCTCCCTCCCAGAGGTGCAGGTCCTGTCCCTATTCTTTTTTCTTTTTTCTTTTGCCCTACCCAGGCACGTGAGGATTTTCTTGCCTTTTGGGAAGTCTGAGGTCTTCTGCCAGCATTCAGTAAGTGTTCTGTAGGAGTTGTTCCACATGTAGGTGTATTTCTGATGTACCTGTGGGGAGGAAGGTGATCTCCACATCTCACTCCTCTGCCACCTTGAAGGTCTCTCCTCCTAGGAGGGATTCTTCTAATACAGAGAAACTTTCTGCCAAAGTTAGCAAGTTGTATCTGTATCTGAGGAAAACCTACTTCAATACCCCAAATCCATAAACCCATTATTTTTCAGTGAAAACTGAGATCTTTCTGATGTTACCTCAGCACAAAGACTTAAACTTGAAATTACACTAAACTAACCTAGTGAGCCTAACCACAGTCTTGGCTGTGACCTAAGCCAGATTGACAAATACAGAGTGGCACACTTACGGGTATACTCCTTAAGTTTGTCCATGCAGATATTGCTAATCCGTCAAAGAACTCACAATCCTTCTCAACACAAGGCTCTAGTCATGCATGTGCTTTTCAATTTGGTAGCCACCAGCCACATGTGGCCATTGAGCACTTGAGCACTTGAAATGTGGCTGGTCTGAATTGAGATGTGCTTAAATGTAAAGCAAAATCGAATTTTTAATACTTTGCTTTTAAATTTTTATTAATAATTTTATATCTTTTAAAAATTTTATTTTATTGAAGTATAGTTGATTTACAATGTTGTGTTAATTTTGACTATATAGCAAAGTGATTCAGTTATACACATATATACATTCTTTTTCATATTCTTTTCCATTATGGTTTATCATAGGATATTGAATCCAGTTCCCTGTGCTATACAGTAGGAGCTTTTTGTTTATCCAGCCTATGTATAATAACTTGCATCTGCTAATCCTAAACTCCCAATCCACCCCTCTCCCACCTCTTCTCCCCCTTGGCAACCACAAGTCTGTTCTCTATGTCTGTGAGTTTGTTTCTGTTTCATAGATAAGTTCATTTGTGTCATATTTTAGATTCCACATGTAAGTGATATCACATGGTATTTTTCTTTCTCACTTACTTCACTTAGTATGATAATCTCTAGTTGCATCCATGTTGTTGCAAATGGCACTATTTCATTCTCTTTTATGGCTGAGTAATATTATATATATATATATATGTATATATATATATATATATATATATACATATATATATATACTACATATTCTTTATCCATTCATCTGTGAATGGACTTTAGGTCATTTCCATTGTGAATAGTGCTGCTATGAGCATAGGGGTGCATGTATCTTTTTGAATTGTAGTTTTGTCTGGATATATGCCCAGGAGTGGGATTGCTGGATCATATTGTAACTATTTTTAGTTTTTTAAGGAACCTCCTCTTTTTCCATAGTGGCTGCACCAATTAATTTTCTGTCTTAAAGGTTTCAGATATATTGTTAAATTATATATATTTAATATATATTGAGTTAATTTATATAGGTATAAATTAACCTGTTTCTTTCTAGCTTTTTTTTAAAAATAATGACTTCTAGAAAATGTTAAATTATATATGATAATAAATCCTCACGTATATGGTCAAATGATCTTTGAGAAGGCTGCCAAGGCTCTACAATGGGGAAAGGATAGTGTTTTCAACAAATGGTGCTGGGAAAACTGGGTATCTACATGCCAAACAAAAAAAAAGAATGAAGAAGGACCCTTACCTTACATCATATCCAAAAATTAACTCAAAATGGATTAAAGACCAAAACAAAAGACCTGAAACTGTAAAACGCCTAGAAGAAAACAGAGGAGGAAAGCTTTATGATATTGGACTTGCCAATGATTTCTTGGATATGATACCAAAAGCGCAGGCAACAAAAGCAAAAATAGACAAGTGAGACTACATCAAGCTTAAAAATTTCGGCATAGCAAATGAAACAACAGAGTGAAAAGGCAACTTATGGAATGGGTGAAAAATTGGCAAATTACTTACCTGATAAAGGGTTAACAAATATCCAGAATATATAAAGAACTCCTACATCTCAACAACCACAAAACAAACAATCCAATTTAGAAATGGACAAAAGATTTGAACAGACTTCTCTGCAAAGAAGATTTGCAGATGGCCAACAAGTATATGAAGAGATGCTCAACTTCCCTAATCATTAGGGAAATGCAAATCAAAACCACAATGAGATACCTCCTCACACATGTTAGGATGGCTACTGTCTGAAAAAAAATAGAAAATAACAAGTATTGAAGACGATGTGGAGAAATTGGAACCCTTGTGCACTGTGAGTGGGAGTGTAAAATGGTACAGCCACGGTGGAAAACAATATGGAAGTTCCTCAGAAAATTAGAAGTAGATTACCTTGTGATCCAGCAATCCCACTTCTGAGTGTATATCCAAAATAATTAAAAGTAGTATCTTGAAGAGATATTTGCACACTTATGTTCATTGCAGCATTACTCACATCAGCCAAGATGTGGAAGCAACACAAATGTCCATCAATGAATGAATGGATAAAGAAAATGTGGTCTATACATAAAATAAAATATTATGCATCTTTTAAAAAAGAAGGAAATCCTGTCACTTTCTACCACATGCATAAACCTCAAGGATATTATACAAAGTTAAACAAGCTGGTCACCAAAGGACAAACACTGTATGGTTCCACTCATAGGAAGTGTCTAAAGCAGTCTAAATAATAGAAACTGAGAGTAGAAAAGAGTTTGCTAAAGACTGGAAGAGGAGGAAGGGGGAATTAATGTTTAGTGAGTCTAAGTTTCAGCTTTTCAAGATGAAAAATTCTGGACATCTGTTTTAGAAGAAGGTACATATAGCTTACTGTACTGTACACTTAAAATGGTTGAGAGTAAATTTTATGTTATGTGTTTTTTTACCACAAATTTTTCAAAAGCACATATGGCTCACATCTATGTCTCTCTTATTTCTATGAGACCACAGTGCTCCAGATAGCCACTGCCTATCAGTCAGAGCTGGTACACAGGATGAAAACTATTAGCCATGCCAGCCCTGAGCAGGGGTGCCCTGTTTTCCAAGATATGGAGTTAAATTGAGATTTTCCACTTGACTTTTTAAAGCATGTTTTATTAGAACAGCTGGTTAAATGCATTTTTAGAATCTAAAACTGAAGGATAACAGCTCTATAGCAAATAACTTTGTAATTTGGGGATCAAATCATAGGTTACGGGGACAACAAAAAGGATGTTAAGGTTCATTAGCCAGAGACTTCATACTTTATTGACTAGGGAGCTTAGGCCCAGGCAGTGAGAAGGTTTCCTAAAGTCACACAGGGCTCTGAGAACCCAGAAACCCTATTCCCACTATTCCCACTGCGACCCCAGCAATGCATCATTGTCCTGCTTCTTTATAATTGCTCACCAGGTGGTTTTGTAACACACTGTACTTTTCTCAACTTAGAGCCAGAGTCCTTCCTGTGGGCTTTGCTTAATCATCCTGTAGCCCTTTCCTTCTCTGAGTCCTTTTAAGGACAGACGCAGTTTAACTTTCTCCCATCTCTTTACCTTCCCGCCTCCCTGGTAGTACTAAAAGAAGGAAATTCATATAGTTGTGTCCCTTTACAGGCTTAGAGCATCAATACCGGACTGTTATGTTTTCCAAGAAAATATTTTCCCTGCAAGTAAACCATATTAAGTGAAAGGGGAAATACAGGCCTCATGCCTTAACGTTTTTCCCTTCTATCAGAATAAGTTTCTACCCATGCAAGTTAATGACCAACTGCAATGTTTCCAGTGGTTCCCTCGGCAACAACTCTGTTTCCAACTTTCTTCAAACACAAAACTTCTTTCTATTAAAGAGACTGTGTCCATTTCTATCAAAGAAAACTTTTTATAGTAACTTTTTAAACAGGTTAGAACAGGTTTGGGACTAGATTTTTTGGTTGTTGTTGGTTTCTTTTTCTTTCTTTTTTTTTTTTTTTACTGGTTTCATCCCATTTATTTTGTCAGGACCTGGAGACCTGAAGATCTGTATTCCTTAGAAGAATAAAGACGTTTCTCTCACCTTGTTTCCCTTTGGACTAATTATCTAAGAGGGCCCTTTCTGTGCCAAATAAGGCTTGATGGGTTTGGCAGGAGACACTTGGGACACTGTTGGCTGGGGCTCAGAAATGGAGTTAGGAGTAAGGGGCAAATTTTTTTTTTTAAAGGAACAAAGCTTAGGTATTTTTTAAGATGCTGATTTAGTGGGTTATTGAAAATGCTGCCCACATAGCCTTTTAACCCTCAAAGATATCAGATAACTTTTTTCTTGCAGTGAGATGAAGTGGCTGTCATTATCTCCGAAGGTCTGTATCATATTGGAATCTGTCAGTGCAGGTCAGGGAGTCCGCGGTGCTCTGGGCCCAGCTCCGGGACTGAATTACATTTCTCCGGCACAATGGCTGCAGAATGGGTGGGTGCTTTGTCATTTAAACTGCATAAAGAGGCAGAAATTGATTTTTATTGTGGATCTTCATATCTAATAAAGCTCCAAGGGGCTCTTTTCTTCTCCGATTGAATAGCCATTGAATGCTTTCAATCTAGTTCTGTGTTTCATGCCTAAACTGAATAGCGGGAAGGCAGAAAATAGATGGGGGAAAAGAGGCCAAGTCACTTTCCAGATTGAAAAGGATATGGCAGAGAAATAAATAAAATAAAATAAAATAAAATAAGACTATTTGGAAGAGCATTTAAGTGGAAAGGGGAACTTTCTTGATGCTCTGAGGGGAAAATTGCTTTTTGAGGTGTGTGTTCGTGTGTGTGTCTGCATACACACTCACACATGTGCAAATCCACTTATAGATGTGTGTGGGCAATTGGAGTACTTTATGCGCACCTGCAAAAACCTATTTGGGGTCAACTGGACCAGAGCTGAAGTGCAAACCACAATTTAGCCCTTAAAGCCCACACTGCCTGTCCCCAGGCCCCTGGCCCAAAGAAACTTCAGCCAGAACAGGCTCCTGATGAGGAGGCTCGGCTTGCAGGGGGGTGGGTGGGAGGGGGGCAGGGGAGGAATGTGCTATTTTCCCTTCTGTGAAAGATCCCCCACTCAAGATTCTTGTCTTATGCATGCAGAAGTCAGGTAATCTCACAATTTAATAATCCACTTCCACTGCTGAATCCTGACTTCCCTCCTTGCAAAGGGTTTTCTAGGACCCTCAGTCACTAGGGCTTTTGAATTGTCACCCAAATCAATCTTTTAAAAGCAGTCTGCATCTTAAGAGCTCTGTGAGTGTTTGTGCTTTCCACTGTGGACCTCAATACCCAGCTCAACAAACGTGTACTCGACTCCTTCTCTCTACACCGGTCTACACTAACGATACAGTCCTCTCTGGTGTGGATATCCAACGTTTGAGGTTTGCCTCCCAGAATCCATTCTACTTTCTTTTGGCGAGAGCACCCAGAGTTCATTCAGGGATCTGCCTGCTCTCTCAGGACAGTGATCTGAATGTGATCTCTTCTGTCTCCAACTCGCAGAAAAGTAGCCAATTATTTTCCCCAGCCATTTTGATGGGCCAGGGGGAAGCCAGTGACCTAAACTCATCTAATCAGAATAACATACTTGCAGGAGGGAGAAGAAAAAGAGATACTCTTGTTCTGAACTAGAATCTGGGAGACTGGGAGGCTGGAACTGCTGCCACCAAGTTGACCCCACAAGAGGAAAGCCTCCCTGAGAATAGAACCATCACACAGAGGAGAGCAGAGCCCAGCTGAGAGCTGGAGCAAAATCAGGAATCCCTGGATCCAGCTGTACCTGAAGCTAACACCTTCTATATAAAAGAGCTGATATGTTTCATTCGCACCCAATTCAGTTTGCTTTAGGTTTTTATCCCTTGCAAAGAACAATAAAAGACTATACTTATAAACTAGGTAACTACTATTTGTAGAAAGTTTTTAGGATTCAGTTTAGAACGTTCTTTTCATGTACATAACCTCATTTAATGTAATCATGTATCAAGAAATATCTTCATGGGGTAGAATTTTTTTACATATAAGCCTCAAAAACATTTATTTTCAGCTAAAAATGCCACATTTCAGAAATGATGCTACTGAGATCTAGAGAGAGGTTAAGTGACATCCCAATTTGGAGCATCAAAAAAATCAGCATTAGGGGCTTCCCTGGTGGCGCAGTGGTGGAGAGTCCGCCTGCCGATGCAGGGGACACAGGTTCATGCCCCGGTCCAGGAAGGTCCCACATGCTGTGGAGCGGCTGGGCCCATGAGCCATGGCTGCTGATCCTGCGCGTCCGGATCCTGTGCTCCGCAACAGGAGAGGCCACAACAGTGAGAGGCCCACGTACCGGAAAAAAAAAAAATCAGCATTCTAAAACCAGACTCAGTTCCCTCAGTCTTGGCCCTGCTCCTGTGAGCTCTATCTCAGATGGGCACACCCAACCACCTAGGAGCCTAAGTCAGAAGCCCAGGAGCAAACCAAGACTCCCTTTGTGGCATCTCCAACATCCAAAGGTCACCAAATCCCTAGGTCCTACCTCCTTGATGGCCCTGGGATCTGCCCCACCCTTCATTTTCATGATCACACAGATGCTTTCTTCCTGCTCAGATTCCACGGGTGACCTTGGAACCACCGTCCTCTCTCCACCTCACTCCCCTCTTCTCCATACTTCTCACTGCTTTTGGAGAAAGTTTTCTGCAACTGAACCCTAGTCTGGTGACTGCTGCACTTAAACTCCTTCCCTGGCATTTATCTAAAACTCATTCCCTGGCACAATGTTTTTCTAACTATCATGACCCAGCACACACACACACACACACACACACACACACACACAGAGTCATTGAATCAAAATATTCAATATAATATTTCTTGCTATGTGAAATATTCTCTGATGTTTTTCATTCTACTCCACTCTATATTTCCCTTTAAAATGTTGTTAATGGCTCTCTCAATCAGGGGTTCTTAACACAGGGCCAAAGGGTACTTTCATGGGGGCTGTAAATATAATTCGGGAGGGGTTATACTTTATAAGAAGAAAACTTACATCTTCATTTTCACTAGCTGAAACTGAACTGAAATATTTCCCTCCATTACTAATGTAGATGACAAACCACAGTAATATTAGCCGTATCTGTGACTCTATGACTCAGAAACTCACAGATATGTCTAGAGCATTGAATATATCTTGAAATAGTGTTCATGCTCATCACTACTTTAAAATTATGCTCTAGTCTTCCCAGAAAATTCTTCCTTCCCCTCGGTACTTATTGTTTCCCTTTGGCCATGCCCTCTCCCATCCTCTATGTTCTGTGTATTTCTGGACTGTGACACATCTGTTTGCATCATTCTCAAACTTACACACAAATACATAATGAAGTACATATACGTACGTAGTTTTGAGCACATCACCATATACACTCACTTGTATTTTCAAGCTCACACACATTCATGGTCACACACTCGCTTACAAGTATAGGCCTGCACAAACATACCAATACCTACAATTTCCTAGAGGTGATCCTGAGAAAGAATCCTCAGCTAGTCTTCTCTTTTTGACATACCCAGGGACTTGGGGCCTTCCCAAAGTCATTTTGAAGCTGAATCCGGCCTCTGTACCCAGAATTAATTCTCGGAGACAGAGTTTTGGGTGAAGCAGAAAAGAATAGCTTTATTGCTTTGCCAGGCAAAGGGGACCACAGCAGGCTAATGCCCTCAAAACTGTGCGTCCCAACCTGGAGGGGATAGTGAGGAGTTTTACAGTAATGGTTCAGAGAGGGTGTGATCAGCTCGTGGACATTCTTCTGATTGACTGGTGGGGAGGTAAGTTGGAGTCAGCATCATCAACCTTCTGGTTCCAACTGGTCTGGGGTCTACATGCTTGTGAGCAGCATACAGTTAACTTCTCCCACCTGGTGGGGGTTTCAGTATGTGCAAAACAGCTCAAAGATATTGTTATGTATCTCCCTTGAAGGGGAGCTAGGACCCTGCCCCAGGGCTGCACTACTGTTTCTTCTGACTGTTCCTCCCTTGTCTCCACATCCCCTACCTTCCCTATTTAGCAACTGTTTGAACCTGCCCATTGGAACTCAGAGAGGGTCATGGAGGCTGAATGAAACCTATTTCCTGTAATCAAGAAATGGGGGACACAGAAAGGCTTTTGTGCCCCAGAACCCCACAGAGTCCTGCTCAGTATCAATTTCTCCTTGTTGGTGGGCAACAGCCTAGAAGCACCCAATGACCATGAATAGTGAATGGTCCAGAGAGGCACATGACAAGGTCAGGGGGAAGGGACCTTGGGGCCAACCAGCCAGATCAGGTCTACCAGCCCTCACTTTATTTATTTGTTTTTTGGCCATGCTGGCTTGAGGGAATCTTAGTTCCCTGATCAGGGATTGAACCCGGGCCCTCAGCAGTGAAAACACAGAGTCCCCCTCCAGGGGATTCCCCCAGCCCTCACTTTAAATGCTTGGTCCTAGTGTTACCAAATCCAAGCTCAGTCTGCTCACCGCATGACAGCCCAATAATTGGGAGGTGAGGTGTTGAGGCAAGGAACAGCGACTTTATTTGGAAAGCCATGCGTCCAAGAAGATGGTGGACTAGTGTCCTAGAGTACCATCTTATTGGGGTCTGGATTAGAACAGAGAGGGGGAGGAGGTGAGGAAGTAAAGTAAAAAGGCCATAAGTCTTGCAAAATATCTCCTGATTTTAGCCAGCCTTGGTGAGGGGATGTGTTCATTTCTTCTTTTCTGCAGCCATTCACAGGTGGGCAGGGTCAGGGTGTTTCCCTGTGAGCTGAACAAAGGCACTTTAATTTAACATTCAGGCAGAGGGGCAGGGTCTGCCAAGGCAGGCCATTATGTATGCCTATAGCTATAGACAGAACAAAAGCAATGGAAAGCAAAGATCAAAAGAAGAAACAGATCCACCATGGAGTCCGATTTTGTTCTTCCCTGTTACACGAATTTATTATAACTTTTATGTGGTGGACATCTTTGTAAATAATCTTAACTTTTTTGGAACAAGATAGGGTGAAAATATGTACAGTTCACAGCCATTAATTTTTTGGAACGTAGATGATTTTAAAAATCTAATGAAAGTTATCAACTGTCTTCTCAAAAAACAGACAAACTTCCTCTTCTGGACGTAAGATGTTGTATGTAATTTCAAGGTGTTCAAACCTCCTAAAGCTATAGCTGAATTCTAGGAGATTATTCTCCACAGTCACATTAAGATTTGTGGATTTGACATTCATGAATGAGACAAGCCTGCCCCCAAATCCGTGGCGTCTATTCAAGTCTGAGCTACTGTCTGTAACAGTGGATGCAGTTCTGTACAAAGATGGCCTTGACAAGTCACTGTCCCCAAGATCACTCAGCTGCTGCCTACACCCACCTACCCACAGTCCTCAGCTTGTCTCTACTCCAAGTCCAGGACATGATAACCCTCAAGAAGTGATTATACACTTTATTTCTTATGAAGGTGGCCCTGAAAAGAGAGCCAGTTGCTAGAGCTGATGATGGAAATGAAGAGATGGGAGGAAGTGATGGCTTCTGTCTGAGACTTGGCAATTTGAGGGGAGAAGTATATGCTGTCATGGAATATCCCATCATGGTATTGATACCAAGCAGGACCCTGTGGGGCTCCTGGGAACAAAGGCCTTTCTGTGTCCACCATTTCTTTTTTTTTTTTTTTTTTTTTTTTGCGGTACGCGGGCCTCTCACTGTTGTGGCCTCTCCCGTTGCGGGGCACAGGCTCCGGATGCGCAGGCTCAGCGGCCATGGCTCACGGGCCCAGCCGCTCCGCGGCATATGGGATCCTCCCAGACCGGGGCACGAACCCGTATCCCCTGCATCGGCAGGCGGACTCTCAACCACTGCGCCACCAGGGAGGCCCCACCATTTCTTGATTACAGGAAATAGGTTTCATTCAACCTCCATGACCTCCCCTGAGTTCCAATAGGCAGGTTCAAACAGTTGCTAAATAAGGAAAGGAGGGGATGTGGAGACAAGGATGGAACAGTCAAAAGAAAGAACAGTACAGCCTTGGGGCAGGGTCCTGGCTCCCCTCAAGGAATACACACAACAATATCTTTGAGCTGTTTTGCAGATACTGAAACCCCCTCCAGGTGGGAGAAGTTAACTGTATGCTGCTCACAAGCACGTAGACCCCAGACCAGTTGGAACCAGAAGGTTGATGATGTTGACTCCCACTTACCTCCCCACCAGCCAATCAGAAGAATGTCCACAAGCCGATCACACCCTCTCTGAACCATTACTGTAAAACTCCTCACTACCCCCCTCCAGGTTGGGACGCACAGTTTTGAGGGCATTAGCCTGCTGTGGTCCCTTTGCCTGGCAAAGCAATAAAGCTATTCTTTTCTACTTCATACAAAACTCTGTCTCTGAAAATTAATTTCGTATCAGGGTTCAGAGGCCAGATTCAGCTTCAGTATGGTTAGCTGCCAAAGAGCTCATGGTCTCAACCATATTCATGCCTAGGGATTATAAAAACAGATGCCCGCAGGGGCCAGGCAGGTACCACACATGAGTGAGGCATGCTGGCCAAACATGCAGACCTTCTGGTCTCTCGTTTACCCCAAGAGAGACACAGGAGCAAATAAGAGTCCATTTCTTCTTTACTGTAAGATGGACAACAGCACAAGCAGAGCAGTGGTGGCAGCACAAGTCAGCCTCACAACAGTGTGTGCACCCACCTAGCTTAATGGGTGCACACACTGCTGTGTGGGATTGTCACCCACACAGGGATTGTCACCATGCAGAACGCAGCCCAGAGTTACTGCAGCTCTCAAATTTTCCACAATTCAGGAACTCAGGAATCTAACTGTTATGTGAAGGGTACTCTTCCCCCCTCCCCCAACGTTTTATGAGCTAACTCAGTGCTGAGCAAACAAACATATATGTGAGCTGGACCCCCCTTGCAGGCAGCTGTGGTGGGTTATTTCTGCACATCCTCCCCACCTTCCCAGTCAGTCCCCAGGGAAGAGAGGGTTCAGGCGTGTCCTGGGAAAGGAGTTGTTATGCACAACTAAGTCTGAAGCAAGCCTGAAATAGACGTGGATACATTTACTCAGAAAGCATGTTCAGAAAGTGATTCGTTCTCAGGGACTGGTGCTACCCAAGCATCCTTCCAGGGCTTCAGTGGAGCAGGGCTCCATTCTACCTCAACCAGTGCTGTCCTGGTACCACTAGCAGCCCTGATTTTAGAAATGAGAAAAGAGGCGGCCACTTGAGCCTGCCCTGGAGCCACAGTCTCTTTAGAGACCCAGGCTCAGTACAGTGTAACAGGGCCTGTCCCCTTCAGGGTTGCACAGACTTACCAGGTGTGTGATGCCATTTCTGGCTGAGTCCTGTGTGAAAAGCTGATGGGTCCGGCCAGCTCCTCCTCCCTGCCTGGCCTGGAAACCACCTGTCTGCAGAGCTAAAGCAGTCCTCCTGTAGGTGGGCGCAGAATCGGCTCGGCACACACTACGCACATCTCAGCAACTCACCGTTACCCTCCACCTCAGCCCTGTTGCGGTCATCTTTCTGATTTGGGTTAGACTGTTAGATAAAAATTGAGAATATTATCAGAATCCAACCATTCTCTTCTCTCTTCCCATCTCTTCCTCGTGTTTTCTAGAAGCTGCTTTATTGTTGGAACTCTTTAGTTTTCCTGAGCTGTTTCTTCAAGGGTGCAGGGAATTTAAAACATACTCGATCTGTATGTGTGTTTAAAATCATAAAATATATGTAATTGAAGTTGAAGATAATTGCAAACTAGTCTTGATTTCACTAGTGTTTTATTAACAGATCTGCCTTAATCCAGGATTAAAACCAAGTGAGATTAAAGGATTTCTCTCATCTGCCGCTTGGAGCAAGAGACTCTGCATAATAAAGTGCCTCCTTGCTTCCCATAAAGCTGTCCTATTATAGTCACAGCACTGCTATGTGCAGCCCGGATCCTACCTGCCCCTGTGATGCACGTATGCAGTGACAGGCGTCCAGCATGGTTCAAGGCTTCCCCGTGTCCCTCAAAAAAGGTGACAGGACAAACTCCACATTCTCTTAACCTCTGTGTTCTGAGTTGCCTTTTCAGAGCCATATGGCCCTTCCTCTAAATGAATTTAGCATTTAATTTTGACATTACATCACAGAACACATTATTCCAGGAAAACAGGCAATGACTAGCGTATAAAGCGCCCTGTGCCAGGCATGGCTGGTTCACTCCATTGATCAGCGCTCCATTAACAAAGCGAAGGTCACAGGGCCTCTTTTCTCATGGGGGCTGTTCAGTTTCCTCCTGCTCCAAGGCCTCTAGCTGCACCTGTAGTCTGGACCAGCTGCCACTGTGAAAATGTCATCATCCAAAGAATGATGGGAACTCAGAGGGATTCTCCTGTGGGCAACGGGTAGTGGCGTTATATCCATAGACACAAGATATCACTTGATCTGCTGAAGGTCATCATTGCAGGGAAAAGGTCATGCCAATCAGAGGTGACTAAGGAGAAAGCAGGTCTAAGTCTTCCCAAAACCCTGTGACTATCCACATAGTTCCTTTCCTGGCCCTAATTACAGTCTGAACCTCCTTGGGAAGATGCATCCTCCCTCTACATTCATTTCAATCACCCACACAGCCCCCTCTGTCAGTTTGATTCTGTGTTTCCTGTTTTAATGTCAATAGTTATTATTGAGAGATGGTGTGTAGGCACATGTGTGCACAGGTATATGCACAGTCTGTGTACCTGAGCTCATTCTTTTACCACTCGCCCCAGGGGGAGTTCAGGAATGATCCCAACATCCAGTAATTTACCCAAGAAGGCACACTTGTTGTCACATTCTCTATTACTTTGTCCTCAGCCCTCTGTATACAATTGATCTCAAAGTCCTGTCAAGTCTCCCATTAAAAAGTCTTTCTGTCTCTCCGTTCCACTATTCCAGTTCAGACCACAGTTTCCTCTTGGTCTTCTGCTTTTGAAACTTCCCTCACTCTTATCCACTCTCACCATTGCAGCTTCAGACAAATCTGACCCTGCTACTCCCTTGCTCAAAACCTTCAACAGCTCCCATTGCCCTAAGAAAGGAGTCTAAACTCCTCAGCATGGAACATAAGAACTGTCAGGATCTGGCTCTGGCCTCCACACCGGCCTCAGCTCCTGCCTCCCCATTACCCAACATTCCATGCTCAGGCGTTTCAGACTACTCGCCATGCCCAGGACATCCCGAGACTGCTCACGCCTCTAGATGCTTACATGTATGTCCCTGCCCTTTCCCATCGTGTCTACAGAGTGGATTTCCTTTTTCTTTTTTATAGAGGTAGAGTTGATTTACAATGTTGTGTTAGTTTCAGGTATATGGCAAAGTGATTCAGTTATACATATACATACATATACATATATGTATATATATATATATATGTATTCTTTTTCAGATTCTTTTCCATTATAGGTTATTACAAGATACTGAATACAGTTCCCTGTGCTATACAGTAGGTTCTTGTTGTTTATCTTGTTAACAGTGCTTATCTGTTAATCCCAACCTCCTAATTTATCCTCCTCCCCTTTCCCCTTTGGTAACCATAAGTTTGTTTTCTATGTCATTGAGTCTATTTGTTTTATAAATGAGTTCATTTGTATCATTTTTTAGATTCTACATATAAGTGATATCATATGATGTTTATCTTTGTCTGACATATTTCACGGAGTGTGATCATCTCTAGGTCCATCCATGTTGCTGCAAATGGCATTATTTCATTCTTTTTTATTGCTGAGTAAAATTCCATTGTGTATTATACCACATCTTCTTTATCCATTCATCTGTCGATGGACATTTAGGTTGTTTCTGTGTCTTGGCTGTCATAAACAGTGCCACCATGAACATTGGGGTGCATGTATCTTTTCAAATTAGTTTTCATCTTTTCCAGATATATGTCCAGGAGTGGGATTGCTGGGTCATATGGTAGTTCTATTTTTAGTTTTTTAAGGAACCTTCCTACTCTTCTCCATAGTGGCTGCCCCAATATACATTCCCACCAACAGTGTAGGAGGGTTCCCTTTTCCACAGAGTGGATTTCTAATCCTCCTCTGAGACCTGTCTCCAAGTGACCTAGGTAGAATCATCCAGGCCTGCCTCTGAGAGGCATGGGTCCTGTCTTCCTCACTCAGCTGAAGGATGAGCCTTCACTCATCTTGCATTAACAAGGACCACCAGCCCATAGTAAGTCTCACTCATCCACTTTCAAATTATATATTGAGTAACTATACCATGTGCTACAAACCATGAGGGAAGCTAACAATACAGGAACAAGTAAAGAGAGGCATGGCTCCCATAACAGTGTTAAGTCATGCATAAATGATTGTTAAATGAATAAGCATATGTGTGTTTTGCCTGTGTAGTGAGCAAAGTTAAACTTTAAAGAAAAGAGAAGTAACAATCATCAGGAAAGAAAATAAAGTCTCCATTCCCAACCCCCTGATTTTCTGTTTGTAATTTAGCAGATGAAATATACTTTAATGAAAAGGGATTTGTTCCTTTTTAATGAGGATACCCAGTTATAGATTAGTAATAGTAATAACAATAATAATAATAACAACTAACTTTTTTGGAGTGCTTACTATGTTCCGGGTCCCTGTCTTTACACATATGAACTCATTTTTTCCTTACATCAATCTTAGGAAACAGGTTCTATTATTATCCTCATTTTAGAAAAAAGGAATTTAAGACATTGAAATGTTTAGTAACTTGATCACAGTTCTACGGTTAATAAGTATTGGAGCTGAGTATGTACCCAAACAGTCTAACTCCACAGCCCACACTGTGCTCTGTTTTCCTACTTCAGGTGGGGTGTCTACTCATGCATGCAATACTGAGAGGGTGTGGTCTGTGATATATCTAAGCCCACATAACAAGAAGCTACCTGAATTTTTAAATAAACTGGAGAGAAAAATTTTTTCATGCACCCCAACGTTCATAGCAGTACTATTTACAATAGCCAAGACATGGAAGCAAATGTTCACTGACAGATGAATGGATAAAGATAGATATAGATATAGATAGGTATAGATATAGATAATGGAATATTACTCAGCCATAAAAAAGAATGATGGACCTAGAGATTATCATACTAAGTGAAATGGGTCAAAGACCAATATCATATGATATCACTTATACATGGAATCTTTAAAAAGATACAAATAAACTTATTTACAAAAGATAAATAGACTCACAGACATAGAAAACAAATTTATGGCTACCAAAGGGGAAAGGGGGAGGGAGAGAGAAAGATTAGGAGTTTGGGATCAACAGATACATACTACTAAATGTAATAATAGTGTAATAGTAGCATGGAGAAATATAATCAATATCTTGTAATAACCTATAATGGAAAAGAATCTGAAAAATAATATTTATATTCATATATATATGAATGAATCACTTTGTTGTACACCTGTAACATTGTAAATCAACTATACTTCAATTTGAAAAAAAGAAATTCAATCAATAAAAACTTCCAAAATGTTAAAAAAAAAATTTTTAAGTATCTGTAAAATTTTATGGATGGAAAACAAAGCAGTGGTTGCCTTAGATTGGGGGGGGGGGAAGGGCTGACTACAAAGGGTCACACAAGGGCATCCAGCTCTGTACAGCAGTGGGTGGCGGATACATGTGTCAAAACTCTAGAACTGTATACCATGAAGTGTGAAACTTCACTGTACACTAATTAAAAAACAATAAGCCAGGATGTTGGGGGAATCCCAGAGCAGAATGCAGACTGAGACAAGTGAATCTAACTGTGTGACCTGCATTTAATACAAGCTCACTGAAGGGGGTTCAGTAAGAAGGAGCTGACTTGAATAGCTTTGGCAAATAGTGTCTGGGCTGGATACAAAGCCATGGGACAAAAAGTATCATACATAAACACTGTACTCTAGTTGATAAATTTATTTCTCATAGGTGTATGAGTTAGCAGTCATGAAAGTACATATATGCAAGGACTGAACAAATAAGTAAATACAGTGTAGATAATAGAAGCCAGTTTTCTCACTGTCAGAAAAAGGAGTTACAAATAAGCAAGAAAGGAAAGCAAGAACAGATCCTGTGGTGCTGGGTTAGAGGTTATCAGTGTGAACTCTCATTTTAAGAGAGAGATTTGTGTATATACATGGGTTAATATATACACATATATTTCCTAGTTCTGTCCCCTAGTAGGCATAAGGGAAAAAAAAAAGCAAAGGATGCAGTCATGTCAAAAGGACCAAGGAGCCAACCAGAAAGCTCCCAGGGACCAAAACTGGAACAGTAAGATTTACCTGTTGCTTTGTTTGAGCAACAAAGTTAATTACACTAGTATTGGATTGTAACCCAAAGACTAAAATAAATATCTATGAGTCCATACTGATATAAACACGATTGAATAAATAAATAAATGGGGGGGATAGGGACAAATTTCCCTTCCAAAGAATTTCAAGTAATATGTGTCCCCTCTCCTAGACTTGGGGCTGGACTCAATGACCTTCGTCCAAAGAATGGAGTATGGAAAGGAAAAGATAACAAATTTACAGAGGAGAAGCCTGAGAGGCAACAGATACACCTTAACCAAATGATGAATGTTAATATGTTATGTACCCCTGATCTGATGCAACAGGAATGGCACTTCCTCTCTGGGGAAACTACCCCCAAACCCATAAGCCCAGTCTGATCACAAGAAAACATCAGAAAGACCCCAACCGAGGGACAGTCTACAAAATATCCAACAAGTGTTCTTCAAAACTGTCAAGGTCACAGCAAATAAGGAAATACTAAGAAACTATCACAGATCAAACTAAAGAGACAGGACAACTAAATGCCATGTTGTATTCTGGATCGTATCCTGAAATAGACAAAAGGACATTAGCGGAATAACTGATGAAATCTGAATAAAGTCTGTATTTAGTCAATAGCATTGTACCAATGTTAATTTCTTAGTTTTGACAAATGTAGTATGGTTATATAAAATGTTTACATTACGGGAAGGAGGGTAAATGGTGTATACAAACTCTGTACTCTGTTTGCAACTCTTCCAGAAATCTAAAATTATTCCAAAATAAAAAGCAAAAAAAAATAAGTATCTGAGATTGTTATTGCTTCAAACACATACATATTTTTTTATTTTTAAAGCATGTAAAATATTACCTATTCAAAAAAATCATATTTAAATACAAACTAAGCATTGCATCATTACATTATGCTTCTGAAAGTGGCAGAGTTATAAATTTGCTACCTTCTTACTCTGCATTATTTTAATGCATAGTTTTTGTTTCCATAAGAATTCGGGTTTAAATCAGGGAAACGCCAGTTTGAATTTTGTGCAAATGTTTAAGTTTCTCTATTTTTCTTTTCTGGTCTTGAGGGTTGAACTACAATTTGGGGTAGGTTCAGAAGTAATAGAAATGAATCCTCTCTAGTTGAAATTCATCTGCAGTGCCTGAATTAGGCCTGTCCCCTGGGTTTAACTGAGCTTAAGGTCTTGTGTCTGGGCAGAAGAAAGAATGGAAACAGGAAGCAAATGCCCCAGGTGAACTTGCCACACAGAAACTTTCAGCAGACATGCCTGTTCGCCTTGTGAAATGTTGGTCAGAGAACTAATTTGGATATCTGCTTCCTTCCAGATTTGTTTCATGCCCATTTCAGCTGAAACATGCAAATCACGGGTGGCAGACAGAGGTGTGAGCTGCTCTGCCATAATAGGTAATTCTAGGTATACAATCAGGTGTTTTGTGGCTGTCACTTAAGCAGCCCCTGACAAACGTCACTGCTGATGAAACTTGACACAAATACACGAGGCACCTTCTGCCCATCTCTTGTGCCAAAGCATCAGGCGAAACACATCATCTGTGACAGGGCAGCAGTGAGCAAATTAATGTCTGGGAGTTTTTAAAATAATAATTTTTAAGCAAGGAATTTATTTTTCAGGCATGATTAGGGAGAAAAATTGGGGCAATCAACTGTGGTGATAGCTCTCAGCGCTGTAAACAGGTTCCGCGGGGCTGGCTCACTTCTTGCAGCCGTGTCCTCCATATTCTGGAATTCGGGGAAGAGACCTGGAGTGGGAGTGCCATTCTTCCCTTGCAAATTCTGAGATGTGCTGTAGGAGGAATACTCGCATCCCTGCAACCCAGGCCTCACCTGTATGGATGGTCCAGGGAAGGCCCAGGAGAGGCTCTGAGGGGCAGAAAGGTCTAAACTACCCTGCCGCTCATCTCTGGGCTCTCAGGGCAGGAGAAGAGGACGCTGGACTGTGATCCCTGCTTAACCTTTGCCCTCTTCAGTCTCTTCTCAGAACAGCCAAACCGTCTTTTAAAAAATGTAAATCAAATCACATCATTTATTTGTTTATAAATCCTCCTTGGTTTTCCATCACACTGGAGGGTTTAATGCCAATGAAACATGTCAGACAGAGAAAGACAAATACTGTATGTTTTCACTTATATGTGGAATGTAAATACTAGAACAAATGATCAATTACAACAAAACAGAAGCAGACTCACAGATACAGAGAACAAATGAGTCGTTACCATTGGGGAGGAGTGTGGGGGGGCAAGATAGGTGAAGGGGACTGAGACACAAACTACTAGGTATAAAATAAGCTACAAGCAGGTAATGTACAGCACAGGGAATATAGTCAATACTTTATAACTTTGTGTGGAGTATAACTTATAAAAATATAGAATTACGATGCTGTACACCTGAAACTAACATAATATAGTAAGTCAACAATACTTTAGCAAAAATAAGTAAATAAAATAAAAAACAAAACAAAAGTCACCATACTTATCTGGCTTCTCTCTCCCTTTGTCCACAACCACTGTCCCCTTCCCTCACTACATTCCTGACTGCTGGTCTTCCTGTCTGTTCTTCTAACACGTGAAGCCCATTCCTACCTCAGGACCTTGGCACTTGCTGTTCCCTTCTTCCTAAATTGTTCTTTCCCTACATCTTTCTGTAGCTCGTTTGTTCACTTCAATTGTTGGCTCAAATATCCGCTTCTCAGAGAGGTCTTTCTGAACCACCTTGTCCAAAAAAGCTTCCTCTGCACATTGCTTCCACCACTCTCTACTCTTCTTCTTTAAGTTTTCATAGCACTTAATTCTGCTCAAAATTATTCACAGATTCATTCACCACCTGCACTGCTAGAATAAGGACTTTCCAATGTCACAGTGCCTAGAATAGTCATGGCTGTCAGCAAGACTATTCACAAATACTCCAGTTCATGTCCTTCAAGATACATCTGGCACGTGACTTGCTTCAGCCAATGAGAGTTAAGTAGAAGTGCCACATATCACTTCGAAATAGAACTCTGGAGAGCCAGTGCATGATTCATGGTGTTCGAGTCTCCCTGCTGCAGAGGTCAGGGAAGCCCAGGCCACGATGGAACCTGAGCACAAGCCCTGTGACAGCTCCTAGTGGACACATATCAGGGTAAGAGAAATGTGCGCTGTTTCAAACCCCTGAGCTTTGGGGAGTGGTTTGTTAGTTATTTCAGCATAACCTGACCTATCTGGACTAGCACAGTGCCTGAATGGATAAATGATGAATGAACGCAGTAAACAGTCAGATGATCTGCTCATCCAGGCAGCACACCACTCTGGCATCAGCAACCACAGGCCAACTCAGATTTGCCCACAGCCAACAGGATAGCAAGCCCAAGGCCAAGGCCAGGACCCTGTGCACAGGAGGGGGGATGCAGGGGAAAGTGAAAGACTTATTGACAGTATCACAGGTCCAGCCTAACTCTGTAGCCAGGAGTCACACCCAGCGTACTCCCTCTCAGTCTGACTTATTGGTTTAGAAAACAGATCTCCCAACAGAGCCGTGGTAGAGGGGTGTCTCTAGTGTAGGAGCCTGAGTGGGACATTGGGAAGAAGGAAGCCTGGGACTGCCCTGGCTCCACCCACTAGTCAGCCCCTTCGATGGTTCTAAAAGTATACCTTTGGGCAGCTGCTGGGCTTGAGCTCAAATCTCTACCACTCTCTAGCTAGGTGACCTCTGGCAGTTTACTTAACATCTGTGAGCTTCAGTTTTCTTATCTATCAAATGTGGACAATAATAACCCCTATCTCCTAAGGCAGTAAGAATTAAGGAACAGAATGCACTTACAACACTTGACTGAGTGTTCGGCACAGAGTACGTGCTCAATAAATGTTAGCTACTGATAAGAGTATTTTCTGAAACCCTAGAAACCTCTCAGGTAGGAGCTACAGGAAAAATCCCAGGAAAGGAGGAGCCACCGTCTCAGAATGGATCAAACATGGTAGAAACAAGTGAATAAATATTCTCCTAAAACAACCAAAATGACCCAGAGTCTAGAATAATTTGAATTCAAATGAAACCACAGAAGGACAGGGAGAGCAGCCCAGGCGCAGCCACTCCACACGCTTCAGCACGCCACTAAGGAACATTCACACTTGTCATGTTTGTTGCTTTTAGTGTTATCGTATTTTTGCACAGACCTTTTAATCTCAGAAATTAAATGACTTAGAAGGCTATGGGACTTCTTACCCTCCCTCCCTCTGGTTGTATTTCCTTTTGAGACATTTTTAAAGTTTTCAGTAAAAAAAAAAATGCTGTAAAAGGCTAGGTTGAATTATATGATACATTGAAATTAAAATGAAATTTTAAATTATCATGCCGTTCGGGATGGTGTAGAATGAGTGATAATAAGTAAAGGTTAAAAGGATGATGGCAGATCCTTTTTCATGGTTTTAATTTTTTTTCTCTTTCAGTTGTTTACAAAAAACCTTCTCAGAAGATTAAAAATAATATTTCTTTCCCTACTGATTTCTTATTTTCCCATTTGGCAAACATTAATTTATTTCCTGTGTTTCTAATGGAGCTGATATTAATAGAGTTTTGTTTATTTATTTCATCCCCTGGCCATCAGCATTACTGATGACAGCCCATGCCTGAGGACAGCAACCATACTGCTCTGGAGGTGACAGGGCATTCCTGGGGGCAAGAGTGCAGGATCCTGTTCCCACCAGCCTCTCCCAGTGTCTGTATGGAAAGACCTCTGGCCTACATCACCCAAGATACAATGGCCTTCTAGCCCAATCTGCTGCCCTGTAAAGGCTGTTCCAGAACCAGTCCAAAGCCCTGCTCACATGGTTCCTTCTGCTTGGAATTCGTCTTCCCTCTTCTCCTGCCTTCCTTAAGGTCCCAGCTCAGATTCTGTCTTTTGAGATGAAGATTGCCCTGATCTTTATTTTATGTGGGATGCCAACCTCCCCACTGAATAAGTTTCTAACACATAACACACTTTGGTATGCTAGACCTTGGGTCATGTGCTGGGGATCCAACAGTGACTAAGACATGGTTATTGCCCTTGAGAACAACCATCTACTCCCGTTGGTGAGACAGTCATTGTGCTACGGGACAATGCTCCTCTGTGGGAGCGTGGAGGAGGGGCACAGGTACTTAACCCTTACCAAGGTACTTAACCTAGGCTGAGGTCAGGAAAGACCTCTGGGAGAAGGTGACATGCAGATGAATCTTGAAGAAACAAAGGAATGAAAGGAGGAAGTTGAAGAACAGAGCACGAAGGACTTGCTCAAAGTAACCATCACACTGGGTAAGTTGGGACTGAAACAGGTTCCCAGTACTGGCTGAGCCCAGCCTACTGGCAGTTCGTAGCTTCTCATATGGCAGATATTACCTGTTATTTAAACCATGCTCTGAGTTTATTAGTTACGATGTTTGGTCATTTACATCTAATTTAACAGAATCTTCTGGAATTGATGCTAAAGCCCAAAGAAACTACTCTAATAGTGGAGATTTCCAGCATGTGACAGAGAAAATTTTAAAAGCACAAATGCCTTACTTTAGGTGTGGCTATTACCCACCTGCACACTGCCCTTGGCTCATGATCACGAAGAAACTGATGTTCTCCAGAGAGCTAAGACTCCCTGTTCACACAGAAGGGAGGAGAATCCTACTCCTCACTCCAGAGTATCAGCTCTCTCCAAAGGCGTGGAGTTGACCCAGGATAGGGTCTGAGTATCCAGAAGAGAACTTCTGCTCTTCCTCTTGCCCTTCTCTCTTACAGTCCTCTTCTTTAGAACCTTCTGCCAAACTTTGCATGCAACTGTTTCTTCAGTTCACCAAGACCTTGTGGAAGACATCAGTATTAGTTAAGGAAACACTGGCTGCTGTAGTAATTAAACCAAAAAGAATAATGATTCAAAGATATTAGACATTTCTTTTTTGCTCAGGCAAAATCTTAAAAGGCTGTTCCTGATTGGCCAGTAGCTTCCTTCCAAGCCATGATGTAAGGACCCAGGTTCCTTCCATCTTGTGGCTCTGCTGTCCTCAACACATGGCTTCCAAGGTCACCAAGGCTTGCCTGTATTAAGTTTGTAGGAGAAAAATCACAGAGGATATAATAGTCCAGCCTGAATGGGATACACATTACTTCCATTCAAATACTAGAACTTAGTTATATACCACATCTAACTGTGTATAGTCTGGCTGTGTGCCCAAGAAAAAGAGAACAGTTGTGTTAACAACTAGGCAGTCTTTGCCAAAACACATGAATTCTAGTCTTAGAATTTATGGGGACTCAGTAAAAAAAAATAGCTATTATTTTCTGGACACAATTGTGGGCTATAGAAGATTGCTAGGGGATAACATGATCCATTTTTTCCCTAGGAAAAGAAAATGGTTCACACAACAAATAAATCATGGAGCCTAGTATATCTGATTCCAAAGCCACTAGACTATGTCATGTCAATGAGAAGATTTAGATACAATCCCTACAAGGAGCTTATAGGTGAAAGGTAATGGAGAACAATTAGATGCTTACTGAATCAGAGTTTAATGTTTATTTCCAACTTGAAAATGACCATCACTTTCATTTTTTCACCACCATAAGACCTTTGGCACTGTCTGTAGGTATCAGCTCTTACCCAAGCCCCTAGAGGTAGTTATTGGTGCATCTCACCAAATATTTTGGTTCCCTTCACTTCCAGGCACATGACAGAAATGTACTTCCCAGACCCCATGAAGCTAGTTGTAGCCACATTACCCATTTCTTTTGTTAATAAAATGCGGAGAGAAGTGACATGTCACACTTCTAGGAGGAAATTTTAAGAACCATGGCGCAATTTGACACAGCCCTCTTTTCCTTTGAGGTGACTACCAGCAACATTCAAGATGTTGGATATCCCATCAACCTGGGCTCTGAGGTGACGATTCAGTGTGCAGAGCTCCCAGCCAACCTGCAGTAGACCACACACCTCCTGTAGAAGGAGTGTGAAAAGGCCATTTACTACTAGGAACCACTAAGCCTTTGCTGTTTTTGTTACTGCTGCATAAACTAGCCTATCCTAATACACCTCTTCCTGGGAAATATGACACCCAAATATTTAAATGCATAATCATTTATTTAGTGGAATTTTGGCTTAAAGAAAAACAGAGTCTTTTAGGGCAAAGAGATTACCCTCAAATTTATCATGGAAGTACAAATAGACTTCAAATTTAAGAATTTACTCCCTTGTGGGATGGTGGTATCTCCTTCCATCTTGTACCCATCAGAGAACTCCAAAGCTTAAGATAATTATAGTGATGTTCTGGTCTGTACTGTTAAAAATGCCAAGGAAGAAAAACAAACTTGACCTCTTTAAGGACTGGATTGTAGCAGACTGCAGAAATGGAAACATACCAGGCTCAAAGCAATAAGAATCCAATTCATGACTAATTGTGTGTAAGAAGAAAGTGAGCAGATGGAAGTCAGAGCAAGGCTGAGGGCCCTTATAAAGCAGTGGTCCCAACAGCCAGTTCCAAATAGGAAGTGAAGGATGTGGCAGAATTCCAGGAGGCAGCGGGCAGACATCTTTTCCCTTTGGCTTTCTTTTTGGACCAGGCAGAAGCAGCAGAGTCAGAATTCAAGTCAGTTAAAGAAACCGAGGTGAGTGCCGGCTAGGAGCCCCAGGTAAATCAGCACTATAAGCAGGTCAACTGAAGCAGTTCATCCAACAGGGGTGAAGGGCCCTGCCGGGAATCTGTTTAGGAAGAGCCATAAAAACTCAAATTTGGCCACATAACAGGACAGGTCAACCAGAGAAGTCCCCTCTCAGACCAGACGCAAGCAAGTTGAAGTTTGAGTCCCAGTCATCAATGACAAGGAAATAATCATAAATAGTGACCAGGTACCGCTGAAAAAGAAAAGGCCCTATTAATCACTTTTAACCTCAGCACCTTCTATATGTTTTGGAGGAGGGGAGAAATAGCATGTAGTGTTGGATTTCGGAGTCTACTCTCCCTGGGTTAGACTCCTGCAGAATCAGCTAGTGAACTTGGGCAAGTTTCCCAACCTCTCTAATGCTCAGTTTCCTTTCCTGTAAAGTGAGCATAATTATATGAGGATTAAATGGGATGAAATGGAATGTTTTTTGCTAGCCTGTGGTGAGGCTCAGTACCTTTGATCGATAGTGACATCCTCTCCTATGGAATCTGTTTGCAGGAGGGGGCTTCTGCATTTGTTTGGGAGAAAAACAGGAGGAGAAAGGGGTTTTTCAGTGTAGAGGATCCTAGCAGGAGAAGACCCTGGGGAGGATGGCCTGGTGGGTAGTTTGAGATGTTGTCTGTTCCCTTGCTGGTCTGGAGGGTGGAGAATGAAGGGAACAGAAGGAGCTGCATGTAGGAAATCTGTGCAAAACTGGCAGCTGCTGTGTTTTTGCTGTTGGGCTTGGGTCATCTAGGGAAGCCTAGGATGGAGGCAGGTGGACCATTCTCTTCCTGATGGCCCCCCAGGCCCACTCTGCCACGTTGATACCCACAGAATGGTAAACTTCAGAAATTCAGATCACAGAGACAACATATGTAAATCGCTAAGATTGTGGCTGCCACAGTCTTTCCTCAGTATGCCTTCTTATTTCATTAAATCTTTGTTCAAGAAATATTCCTTTTGATATGTGGACTTGGTGTCTCATAAACAGATTCTAATTTCTTAAAAATCATTTCTGTTTAACTAGAAAATAAAATATGAGTGGATCTTGAGGGCATCCCTAATTACTTCCAGTTTTCTCATCCTGTAGCAATTTTAACAGTGGCGAACTGCTACTACAACCTGGTGTTTCCCAAAAGTCAGATCATGTCTATTTGCCAGGCTGCCTGCCTAAGAATTACTTGGGGAATTTGTTAAAATAGAGATCTTCAAGCTCTCCCTTGAGAAATTCAGATTCAACAGATCTAGAAGATTCCACAAGTGATTTGACATGCATTCTGGGATGAGAACCACTGTTTCAAGCAATTCCATTGTCCATCCACCTATGGCAACCAGTAGAATTGCAGACATAAAAACATAAAAAGAACCATATCCTAAGGACATAATTGGCAGTTTTTTATTTCCTCTTTGATTTCTTCATTGACCCAATGGTTGTTTTGTATCATGTTGTTTAGACTCCATGTGTTTGTGTTTTTTCCAGTTTTTTTTTTCTTGTAGTTGCTTTCTCATATCATTGTGGTCAGAAAAGATGCTTCATACAATTTCAGTCTTCTTCTTCTTTTTTTTTATTTCAATGTTCTTAAACTTACTTGTTTCATGGCCTAAAATGCTATTCAAAAAGATAGATGCACCCTATGTTCATTGCAGCATTATTTACAATAGCCAAGATATGGAAACAACCTAAATATCCACTGAGAGACGAATGGATAAAGAAGATGTGGTGTATATATATATAATGGAATATTACTCAGCCATAAAAAAGAATGAAATCTTGTCATTTGTGACAAAGGAACTCTCAGAGCTATTTCATGACATCAAGAGCAAAAAGGATAAAATATTGGAAGCTGATCCAAACTTAGAAAGGAGTATGACAATTTGTCAAGACATTAAGAAAATTCTCTCTTCATTTTGTGAGAAGGCAATCACTATTCAAAAGTCTCTCAATAATTTTTAAAAAGGAACAAAACACTTTAATTTTCAGTGTTTCTAATGTTTTAAATTATATTGTCTAAATCAATATGAGTTTTACTATTTTTTCATTTCCCGATACATTTATAAACAACAATAAAGTTTTTAATGTTTTCACAAAAACTTAGAGGTCATGGAACAAATGTATTTTTCCCATTGATAATTAAGATCACATTGTATGAGTTCACCTTGTAGAGTCATTTTTTTCCTTTTGGTCCTGAAGTACCAAACAAAGCAAGAATTGCCTGTACTTGTATAACTTTAAAAAGATATACATAAAATTATATTTCTTGTTTTATCAATTTTAGATAATATCGCTTAATACCCCTCAGGTTGGATAACTAAATTAATGCTCCTGCTCTGCCCTCAACATCTATTCCCATTTTCTTCCCTGACAGATTCTAAAAATTGAAAACAAATAAATAATATTTGTTTTTAAATTCTTTTTTTGCTGTTTTTGTTGTTGTTCTGAGAAAAGAGATATGACTTTTATATATTATGAGAATCCTCTGGCTTCTTAATCACAGCGTTTATTGAGAAGGATTCATTTCCATACTGAAGACAATCTTTTTGGAGGCTTCTGACTTCCTATTCTAGTTTAGATCAGTTGATTTATGATCTACTGCATGCTCATAATTCTGGAATATTTATCTTTGGTTAGTTCTGGTTTCTTTGAACTAATGTCTCACTTTCTTTTGAAGGACCACACATTTTTTTAAAGAAAAGCTACATGAATGATAGTTTTTCTGGGTATAAAATTCTGATTCAAAATTATTTTTTCTCAAAGTGTGAAGATATTGCTCCACTGCCTTGTAAATCCAGTGTTATTGATGGAAATGTGATTTTTATAGATGATTCTTTAAATTATAAAGATTTATTGTCTTTGAAAGCTTTCAGGGTCCTTATCCTTCAGGTCCTGAAACAAAATCAGGATATGCATAGTTATCATGTTTAGCGCAGATATCATCTTAATGAAAACTCATATTTTAATTCAACTCTGAGATATTGTTTTTTATTATTTCTTTGAATATTTTCTCCTATATATAGTAACTCTTCTTTTCTTTATTGAATTCCTAATACATAGATATTGCCTTTTCTAGACCTGTCCTCTTGTCATTTAACTTTTCCCTAATACTTTTAGCTGTCTATGTCTTACAAGTACTTTCAGCTGTTCTATATTCTATAAGATCTAATCTATTTTTTATTGCATACTTTTAAAATTTATTTTTATTTTCATTCAGGCATAACTTGCATAAGACAAAGTGCAAAAGTCTTAAGCATATATAGATACACACATATACACCCATGTAACCACTACTCAGATCAAGCTATAAAACATTTCCAGCACCCAGTAGATTCCTTTTGGGCCCTACCAGTTGATGTTTTCAAAGGTAACTACTATTCTGACCTCTATCACCATAGATTAGTTTTGCCTGTTTTGAACCTCGTATAAATGGAATCATTCAGCATGGTAAGCAAAATAATACTGCCCCCCAAAGATGGACATATTCTAATCCCTAAAACCTATGAGTATGTTACCTTACATGGCAAAAGGAACTTTGAAGATGTAATTAAGTATCTTGAGAGGTGGATACTATCCTGGGTTTTCTGGGTGGAACCAATGTAATCACAAGGGTCCATATAAAGGAAATAGGGAGGCAGCAGAGTTAGAGAAGGAAATGTGACAACAGAGGCAGAAGTCAGAGAGAGAGGGATTGGAAGATGCTATATGCTGCTGGCTTTGAACATGGAGCAAGGGGCCAGGAGTCAAGACATGCAGCTAGCTTCTAGACTCTGGAAAATGTAAAGGAACAGATTCTCCCCAAGAGCCTCCAGAAGGAACGCAGCCCTGTCAACATCTTGATTTTAGCTCAGTGAAATTGATTTGGACTTCTGGCTCTAGAACTATAAGATAATAAATCTGTGTTGCTGTACGTTGTAAGTCATGAAGTGTGTGGTAATTTGTTACAGCAGCAATAGAAAACTATTATACATTGTGTGTACTCTTTGTGCCTGGCTTCTTTTGCTTAACATCATATAACATCACTGAGATTCATCTATTTCATTGCATGAATCAGGATATTTCATTGTTGTGATTGGACCATACTTTATCAACTTCATAGATCATAAACAGTAGGTTCTTTTCAGTAACTAATTATTTTGAATAAGAATTTTGTAAACATTCTTGTACATGTCTTTTTTTTAATTTATTTTTTTATTAGTTTCTGCTTTATAACAAAGTGAATCAGTCATACATATACATCTGTTCCCACATCCCTTCCCTCATGCATCTCCCTCCCTCCCACCCTCCCCATCCCACCCCTCCAGGCGGTCACAAAGCACCGAGCTGATCTCCCTGTGCCCTGCGGCTGCCTCCCACCATCCATCCACCCCACGCCCGGTAGTGTACACATGTCCATGCCTCTCCCTCGCCCCGTCACAGCTTACCCTTCCCCCTCCCCATATCCTCAAGTCCATTCTCAAGTAGGTCTGTGTCTTTATTCCCGTTTTACCCCTAGGTTCTTCATGATATTTTTTTTAATTCCATATATATGTGTTAGCATACGGTATTTGTCTTTCTCTTTCTGACTTACTTCACTCTGTATGACAGACTCTAGGTCTATCCACCTCATTACAAATAGCTCAGTTTCGTTTCTTTTTATGGCTGAGTAATATTCCATTGTATATATGTGCCACATCTTCTTTATCCATTCATCCGATGATGGACACTTAGGTTGTTTCCAGCTCTGGGCTATTGTGAATAGAGCTGCAATGAACATTTTGGTACATGTCTCTTTTTGAATTATGGTTTTCTCAGGGTATATGCCTAGTAGTGGGATTGCTGGGTCATATGGTAGTTCTATTTTTAGTTTTTTAAGGAACCTCCATACTGTTCTCCATAGTGGCTGTACCAATTCACATTCCCACCAGCAGTGCAAGAGTGTTCCCTTTTCTCCACACCGTCTCCAGAATTTATTGTTTCTAGATTTCTTGATGATGGCCATTCTGACTGGTGTGAGATAATATCTCATTGTAGTTTTGATTTGCATTTCTCTAATGATTAATGATGTTGAGCATTCTTTCATGTGTTTGTTGGCAGTCTGTATATCTTCTTTGGAGAAATGCCTATTTAGGTCTTCTGCCCATTTTTGGATTGAGTTGTTTGTTTTATTGCTATTGAGCTGCATGAGCTCCTGGTAAATTTTGGAGATTAATCCTTTGTCAGTTGCTTCATTTGCACATATTTTCTCCCATTCTGAGGGTTTTCTTTTGGTCTTCTTTATGGTTTCCTTTGCTGTGCAAAAGCTTTGAAGTTTCATTAGGTCCCATTTGTTTATCTTTGTTTTTATTTCCCTTTCTCTAGGAGGTGGGTCAAAAAGGATCTTGCTGTGATTTATGTCATAGAGTGTTCTGCCTATGTTTTCCTCTAAGAGTTTGATAGTTTCTGGCCTTACATTTAGGTCTTTAATCCATTTTGAGCTTATTTTTGTGTATGGTGTTAGGGAATGATCTAATCTCATACTTTTACATGTCCCTGTACAGTTTTCCCAGCACCACTTATTGAAGAGGCTGTCCCTTCTCCACTGTACATTCCTGCCTCCTTTATCAAAGATAAGTTGACCATATGTGTGTGGGTTTATCTCTGGGCTTTCTATCCTGTTCCATTGATCTATCTTTCTGTTTTTGTGCCAGTACCACACTGTCTTGATTACTGTAGCTTTGTGTATACATAACCATAAAACCCAGCAATTTCATTCCTGGGCATCTATAGCCAAGAAAATTAGTAATTTTTTTTTTTTTACCATCAAAAGACATGTACTGTAGCTTTGTAGTATAGTCAGGCTTCAGACTATACTACAAAGCTACAGTACATGTCTTTTGATGGTAAAAAAAAAATTACTAATTTTCTTGGCTATAGATGCCCAGGAATGAAATTGCTGGGTTTTATGGTTATGTAGTATATAGATAGGGTATGTACCACTTGGTAGTATGTAGATGCAGCTGGAGAGTTTTCCAAAATGATTTTATCAATTAACACTACACCTAACAATGTAGGAGAGCTACAGTTGCCCTACATCCTCACCAACTTTAGATTTTTGTCACTCTTTCCATTTCAGCCATCCTAGCTGGGTGTAGTCTTAACTCAGTATTGTTTTATTTTTATTTCTCTGATGACTGTTGAGCTACTTTTAATGTGTTTATTGCCCATTTGGATATCCTCTTTTGTGACGTGACCATTTATGTTTTTACTCTCTTTTTCTTGGGTTGTCACTCTTTCTTATTAATTCATAGAAGTTATTCATATATTGCAAATATGAGTCCTTAGGTGATATGTATTGAAAATACCTTCCTCCTGTCTGTGGCTTGCTTCTCTTCGCTCTTCATGTTGTACTTTGATAAACAGGAGTTCCTACTTTTAGTGACATTCAATTAATCAATCTTTTTTCTTTGTTTCTATGGCCTTATGTGTCCTATTTTAAGAAATATTTGCCTTCCTCCAAATTCTGAAGATATACTTCTATGCATTCTTTGAGAAGCTGTATTGTTTTACCTTTCACATTTAGGTCCATGATCTGTCTTGGATTCAATTTTGTGCATGGCATGAGGTAAGAGAAACGATTCATTTATTTACATGTATATACCTAATTGATTCAGCACCATTTATTGGAAAGATCATCCCTTATCCACCTAATTGTAATGGTACCTTTGTTGTACGTCAAATGGCCATATATCTGTGGGTCAGCTTTTGGATTCTTTATTCTATTAGTCTATTTCTCTAACTTCGCACCAACACCACATTATCTTAATTACTGTAGCTTTACAATAAATCTTGATACATGTTAGTGTAAGTGCTTCAGCTTTGCTCTACTTCAAGATTACTTTGGCTATTCTAGAACCTTTGCATTTTCATATGTGTTTTAGAGTCAACTTGTCAATTTCCATTAAAAGAACTGCTGAAATTTTGCTGTAAATTCTGTTGGATCAATAGAGTGGATCTATATTGGATCCAGAATAAGGGGAACTGGTCTCTTAATATTAAATCTTCTAATCCATTATTAAATTTTTTTCTTATTTTGGTCTTCTTTAGTTTCTTGCTACATCATTTTATAGTTTTCAGTGTAGAGGTCTTGCTCATATTTTCTTAGATTGGCTTTATTTGATGGCTACTGGTGCTATCATATGGTATTTTTTCTTTCATTTTCCTCTTTTTTTTAAAACCAAAAAAAAAAAAAAGCCTGATGGGCTTTTGATTGTGATTGCACTGAATCTATACAGCAACTTGGGGAAAACTGACATGTTAATAATATCAAGTCTTCTAACCCATAAACATAGCAGATCTATTTATGGAAGTCATTACTAATTCCTTTCAGGAATGTTTTGTAGTTTCCAGTGCACAGACTTTTAACATCTGTGTCAGATTTATCCCTAAAGTATTTCATATTGTTCATGCAAGGTGTTGTAAATGGTATTTTAATTCAATTTCTAGTTGATTATTGATAATATATAAAAATATAATTGATTTTTACATATAGAGCGTGTATCATGCAATCTTGCTTAACTCAGTTATTAGTTTCAGTAGTTTTTTCTTTAGATTCAATCACACTTTCTATAGAGATGATGATGTCATCTGTGAAAAAAGACAGATTTATTTCTTCCTTTTCTATCTGGATGCCTTTTATTTCTTTTTCTTGCCTTATTGCAAGCCTCCTATAGTGTTGAATAGAAGTGGTGAGAGTGAAATCCTTGTCTTTTTCCTAGTCTAAAGTTGGGGGAGGATTCAATTTTTAATCATATAGAAAAATATTAGCTGTGACTTTTTGGTAGAGTCCTTTATCAGTTTGAAGAAATTTCCTTCTATCTCTAATTTGCTGGAGATTTTTATTATGAATGATTTTAGATACTGTCAAATGCTTTTTCTGTGTCTATTGAGATAATCTTCTGGCTTTTCTCTTCTACATTTTTAATATGGTAACTTACATTGATTCATTTTCAAATGTTAAACCAACTTTGCATTCCTAGGGTATACTGAACTTGGTTGTGGTGTATTATGCTTTTTTGTATATTGTTGGATTCAATTTGTTAAAAATTTTTTTAGAATTGTTTCTTCATGTTCATGTCATGTATTTATATTTCTCCTCTCTTGTAATGTCTTTTTCACATTTTAGAGGCAGGATAATGAGTTGGAAAGTATTTCCTCCTTTTTAATTTTCTGGAAGAGTTTATATAAAATGGGTATTATATGTTTGGTATAATTCACCAGTGAAATCATCTAAATCTGAAATTTTCTTTGTAGGAAGTGTTTTAACTACAAACTCCATTTAGTTAATAGGTATAGGACTGTTTGTGTTGTCTATTTTTCATTGTTTGAACTTTGGTAATTTGTGTCTTTCAAGGAATTTGTCCATTTCACCTGTTATTAAATTTATTGGCAAAGTTGCTCATAATATTCTCTTATTATCCTTTTAATATCTGTAGAATTTGTAAAATCATCTCTTTCACTCCTGATATTTTTGTTTCTTTTGTCTTTTCTTCTTGATCAGCCTAGCTAAACATTTACCATTTTTCTTTAATCTTCTCAATTAACCAGCTTTTGGTTTCATTGATTTTTCTCTTTTCCTCTTTCCTATTTCATCTGATATATATTGTGATCTTTATTATTTTGTTTCTTTTATTTACTATGGATTTAATTTGTTCATCTTTTTCTAGTGTCTTAAGAGAGAAGTTGAGCCATTGATTTGAGACCTTTCTTCTGCTTGCTTTGGGTTTAATTTGACCTTTACTATTTTCTTAAGGTGAGAGATGAAGTTACTGGTTTGACACCTTTCTTCTTTTCTACTATAGGCTAGTTCAATGCTATAAATATTCCCCCAAGTACTGCCTAGCAGCATTCAACAAATTTTAATATGCTGTGCTTTCCTTTTCATTCAGTTCAAAACACTTTCTGATGTCCCTTTCTATTTCTTTGACCCGTGGATTATTTAGGAGTGTGTTATTTAGTTTCTAAATTTGTAGGTATGTTCTGTGCTCCCTTGAAAAGAATGTGCATTCTGTTGTTTTGAGGTGGAGTATTCTATAAATGTTAATTTGTTCAAATTGGCTGACAGTGTGGTTCAATCTTCTGTATTAATATTTCTATTATTTTTGATTGCCTATTTCTCCTTAGAGTTCTACCAGTTTTTGCTTCATGTATTTTGAAGCTCTGTTGTAAGGTATAGAAAGATTTAAGATTATTATGTCCTCTTGATGAATTGACCACTTTTTCATTATGTAATGAACTTATTTATACCTGGTGATATTCTTTCTCTGCAATCTACTTGATCTGATAGTCACATGGCCATTCTAGCTTTCTTCATATTACTATTAGCATGGTATATCTGTTTCAATCCTTTTGCTTTATTTGTGTCTATATTTAAAGAACATTTGTCATAGGCAGCATCTTATTTATTGATTTAATGTGATTACTGATATAGTTTTCCTGCTAATTATTTCCTATTTGTCCTTCTGTTCTTTTCTTCTCTTTTTCTGCCTTTTAAAAATTAATTGAACATTTTTTATGATTCAGTTTTTCCTTTGTTGGCTTACATTTTAGAGATTGTTTTAGAGCAGGGTTTCTCAACCTTGGCATTCTCAACCTATTGGACCAGAAAATTCCATGTTAGGGTTGGGGGGGCCTGTGCCTTGCAGGATGTTTGACAGCATTCCTGGCCTCTACCCACTAGCTAATAGTAACATTCCCTCATTCATGACAATCAAAGGTGTCTGCACACATTGCCAAATATTCCCCCAGGGAAGGAGGGAGTCAAAATTGTCCCAGTTAAAAACGTTTGGGGGAAAAAAAACCTTGGGATTATAGTATACATCTTTAACTTATTATGGTCTACTTTCATATGATGTTATACCACTTTACATTTAGTGAAGAATCTTATGAAAGTATATTGCCTTTTTTCCTTCCCTAACTTTGTCCTATTATTTTCCATATCTTTACTTTTACATATGTTATATTCCCCACACTTCTTTTTTGTTGTTGTTGTTTTGTCATTTTTAAAAGAGATTTAAGAAAGATACATTATATTTACCCATATAGTTACCATTTCTTTAATCCTTTGTACAGATTCAGATATTCGTCTGACATCATTTTCTTTCTGCCTGAAAGACTTTAACGGTTCTCATAATGCAAATCTGCTGTTGGCAAATTCTTTGAGTTTCTATATGCCTGAAAAAGTCATCTCAGCATCATTTTAGAAAAATATTTTAGCTAGGTAAAGAATTCTATGTGCAAGAGAAACAGTCGTAAAGAAGACAATATTCTGGCTCTCATAAAATTTATATTCTAGCAGAGGTGGATAGAAGACAACACGTTAGAAAAAGTAAGTAAGAATGATAACAGCTAATGATAAGAGGTGTGCAGAAAATTTTAAATGGGGTGGTATAATAGAAGGGATTGGGTAGATGCTTCAGGTAGGTTGGTCAGGGAAGGTGGCATTTGGGCGAGGAAGGGAATCAGATATATGATATATGACCAGAGGAAGCACATTGCAGGCAGAGGGAGCCATAAGGATTGCTTGTCTGTCTCTCAATGATGTGTAGGATACCGATGTAATCAGCAGTGAACCTTTTGTTAGTGTCATTTGTTTGAAGAATGGTTTTCCTTGCACTTGATCTTTTGTATGTTGTATTTTGCCATTCATAATTTTTTTTTACTTCTTTAAATAAATATTTCCTTTGTGGTGACTCCTATCCTCTCTCTTTCCCTCTCATGGACTCTTCCACACAGGAGGAGGGTGTGCCTATCTGATGGATGAGATCGGAGTAAGTACCACACATGCTTTCTCAGCCCCTCAGGACTTCTGGCTCCTTTCTCATTCTGAGTTGGCCTCAGGACACACATGCTCTTCTCTGGCAAGTCATGTGCTGCATCTGCCTGTCCCTGCTTCTTTCTCCAGCCTCCACCCCTGACATCTACAGTGGAAAATCTCTTACATTGTTTAAATAACTCCACTCATGGATTTAACCAAGTGGCAGACATTGTTTAAATAACTCCACTCATGGACTTAACCAAGTGACAAATGCTGCAAACAGACACTCTGGGAACAAAGACCAGTCATCCTTAACTCTGTAATGAAGCATCCTGCTTTCTGCTCCAGCCCCCCATCTCTGATCTGGGACTTTTTCTGGGAAGTCACTAATTTGGAAATCTTTTGCTATTGCATTTAATTGTGGATTCCTCAGCTCTGTTGAATATTGCTATCAATATGAAATCTTCATTTTAGGTTTTACAGTAATTTCTTAATTTTCTAATGTGCTCTTATAGCTCTGGTACCTCTCAGAGCTTTGTAAGATTCCAGAAATATTGTGAAATATTCTCCCCCATTATTTCATTGAAGCATTGGGAGAAAGGAGCAGTAAATGCCTCTGATTAGTTACACAAATGAGAGTTCTCATATGAACATTAGGATTATTTTTTCAAATTAAAGTTACAGATTAATTTGAAGAGAATTGACGTTTTTCAAAAAGAAGGCTTTGGTACTATCTGGTCTATATGTTACTATATAGCTTGTCATTTACTAAAATTGTACTTCACTCTGCTTCCCCATGCAATCTAACAAAAAGTTATATCACTATCAAAATATAGCCTGAATCCAATTACTTATCAAAACTTTCTCTGCTACTATCATACCCAAGGGTCATTTTAAGTTCTGCCTTCAACGGGTGACTGTTGAATTATCGGAAAATTGCTGATGTTTGTATAGTTTACAAATAAGAGCTATGCAGAAGATTAAAGTTCATAAGACCACTTTTTTTTTAACATCTTTACTGGGTATAATTTCTTTCCAATAGTGTGTTATTTTCTGCTGTATAACAAAGTGAATCAGCTATACGTATACATATATCCCCATGTCCCCTCCCTCTTGTGCTTCCCTCCCACCCTCCCTATCTCACCCCTCTAGGTGGTCTCAGAGCACCCAGCTGATCTCCTTGTGCTATGCAGCTGCTTCCCACTGTCTATCTATTTTACATTTGGTAGTGTATATATGTCAATGCTACTCTCTCATTTTGTCCCAGATTACCCTTACCCCACCCCATGTCCTCAAGTCCATTCTCTACATCTGCATCTTTAATCCTGTCCTGCCCCTATGTTCTTCAGAACCATATTTTTCTTTAAATTCCATATATATATATGTTAGCATACGGTATTTGTTTTTCTCTTTCTGACTTACTTCACTCTTCATGACAGACTCTAGGTCCATCCACCTCACTACAAATAATTTTGTTTCTTTTTATGCTGAGTAATATTCCACTGTATATATGTGCCACATCTTCTTTATCCATTCACCTGTCAGTGGACACTTAGGTTGCTTCCATGTCCTGGCTATTGTAAATAGTGCTGCAATAAACATTGTGGTACATAATTCTTTTTGAATTATGGTTTTCTCAGGGTATATGCCCAGTAGTGGGATTCCTGGGTCATATGGAAGTTCTATTTTTAGTTTTTTAAGAAACCACCACACTGTTCTCCATAGTACCTGTATCAATTTACATTCCCACCAACAGTGTAAGAGGGTTCCCTTTTCTCCACACCCTCTTTAGCATTTATTGTTTGTAGATTTTTTTGATGATGGCCATTCTGACTGGTGTGAGGTGATACCTACTTGTAGTTTTGAGTTGCATTTCTCTAATGATTAGTGATGTTGAACATCCTTTCATGTGTTTGTTAGCAATCTGGGTATCTTCTTTGGAGAAATGTTGATTTAGATCTTCTGCCCATTTTTGGATTTGGTTGTTTGTTTTTTGATATTGAGCTGTATGAGTTGCTTGTAAATTTTGGAGATTAATCCTTTGTCAGTTGCTTCATTTGCAAATATTCTCCCATTCTGAGTGTTGTCTTTTGGTCTTGTTTATGGTTTCCTTTGCTGTGCAAAAGCTTTTAAGTTTCATTAAGTCCCATTTGTTTATTTTTGTTTTTATTTCCTTTAGGAGGTGGGTCAGGAAGGATCTTGCTGTGATTTATGTCATAGAGTGTTCTGCCTATGTTTTCCTCTAAGAGTTTTATAGTGTCTGGCCTTACATTTAGGTCTTTAATCCATTTTGAGTTTATTTTTGTGTATGATGTTAAGGAGTGTTCTAATTTCATTCTTTTATATGTAGCTGTCAAGTTTTCCAAGCACCACTTACTGAAGAAGCTGTCTTTTCTCCATTGTATATTATTGCCTCCTTTATCAAAGATAAGGTGACCATACGTGCATGGGTTTATCTCTGGGCTTTCTATCCTGTTCCATTGATCTATATTTCTATTTTTGTGCCAGCACCATACTGCCTTGATTACTGTAACTTTGCAATATAGCCTGGAGTCACAAGCCTGATTCCTCCAGCTCTGTTTATCTTTCTCAAGATGGCTTTAGCTATTTGGGGTCTTTTGTGTTTCCATACAAGTTATGAAATTTTTGCTCTAGTTCTGTGAAAAATGCCATTGGTAGTTTGATAGGGATTCATTGAATCTGTAGATTGCTTTGGGTAGTATAGTCATTTTCACAATGTAGACTCTTCCAATCAAAGAACATGTTATATCTCTCCAACTGTTTGTATCATCTTTAATTTCTTTCATCAGTGTTTTATAGTTTTCTTCATACAGGTCTTTTGTCTCCTTAGATAGGTTTATTCCTAGGTATTTGATTCTTTGTGTTGCAGTGGTAAAGGGGAGTGTTTCCTTAATTTCTCTTTCAGATTTTTCATCACTAGTATATAGGAATGCAAGAGATTTCTGTGCATTAATTTTGTAACCTGCTACATCATCAAATTCATTCTTTAGCTCTAGTAGTTTTCTGGTAGCATCTTTAGGATTCTCTACGTATAGTATCATATCATCTACAAGCAGTGACAGTTTTACTTCTTCTTTTCCAATTTGGATTCCTTTTGTTTCTTTTTATTCTCTGATTGCCGTGGCTAAAACTTCCAAAACTATGTTGAATAATAGTGGTGAGAGTGGGCAACCTTGTTTTTCCTGATCTTAGTGGAAATGGTTTCAGTTTTTCACTATTGAGAACAATGTTCGTTGTGGGTTTGTCACATATGGCCTTTATTATGTTGAGGTGGGTTCCCTCTGTGCCCACTTTCTGGAGAGTTTTTATCGTAAATGGGTAATGAATTTTGGTGAAAGCTTTTTCCTGCATCTATTGAGATGATCATATGGTTTTTCTCCTTCAATTTGTTAATATGGTGTATCACATTGACTGATTTGCGTATAGTGAAGAATCCTTGCATTCCTGGGAGGATAAACCCCACTTGATCATGGTGTATAATCCTTTTAATGTGCTGGCGGATTCTGTTTGCTAGTATTTTGTTGAGGATATTTGCGTCTATGTTCATCAGTGATATTGGCCTTAAGTTTTCTTTTTTTGTGACACCTTTGTTTGGGTTTGGTATCAGGGTGATGGTCCCCTCATAGGATGAGTTTGGGAGTGTTCCTCCTTCTGCTATGTTTTGGAAGAGTTTGTGAAGGATAGGTATTAGCTCTTCTCTAAATGTTTGATAAAATTCACCTGTGAAGCCATCTGGTCCTGGGCTTTTGTTTGTTGGAAGATTTTTAATCACTGTTTCAATTTCAGTGCTTGTGATTGGTCTGTTCATATTTTCTATTTCTTCCTGATTCAGTCTTGGCAGGTTGTACTTTTCTAAGAATTTGTCCATTTCTTCCAAGTTGTCCATTTTATTGGCATATAGTTGCTTGTAGCAATCTCTCATGATTTTTTGTATTTTTGCACTATCAGTTGTTACTTCTCCTTTTTCATTTCTAATTCTATTGATTTGAGTCTTCTCCCTTTTTTTCTTGATGAGTCTGGCTAATGGTTTATCATTTTTGTTTATCTTCTCAAAGAACCAGCTTTTAGTTTTATTGATTTTTGCTATCGTTTTCTTCATTTCTGATCTGGTCTTTATGATTTCTTTCCTTCTGCTAAATTTGGGTTTTTTTAATTCTTCTTTCTCTAATCGCTTTAGGTGTAAGTTTAGGTTGCTTATTTGAGATGTTTCTTGTTTCTCAA
Organism: Mesoplodon bidens; assembly: GCF_964165515.1. Classification (NCBI taxonomy): domain Eukaryota; kingdom Metazoa; phylum Chordata; class Mammalia; order Artiodactyla; family Ziphiidae; genus Mesoplodon; species Mesoplodon bidens. The sequence continues at coordinate 141,975,785 of NC_138161.1, forward strand.
GGTAGGATTGCATTGCTATAAACTTCCCTCTTAGAACAGCTTTTGCTGTATCCCATAGGTTTTGGGCCATTGTGTTTTCATTGTCATTTGTTTCTATGTATTTTTTGATTTCCTCTTTGATTTATTCTGTAATCTCCTAGCTATTAAGTAGTGTATTGTTTAGCCTCCATGTGTTTGTACTTTTTACATTTTTTTTCCTGTAATTGATATCTAGTCTTATAATGTTGTGGTTGGAAAAGATACTTGATATGATTTCAATTTTCTTAAATGTACTGAGGCTTGATTTATGACCCAAGATATGATCTATCCTGGAAAATGTTCCATGAGCACTTGAGAAGAAAGTGTATTCTGTTGTTTTTGGATGGAATGTCCTATAAATATCAATTAAGTCCATCTTGTTTAATGTGTCATTTAAAGCTTGTGTTTCCTTATTTATTTTCATTTTGGATGATCTGTCTATTAGTGAAAGTGGGATGTTAAAGTCCACTACTATGTTTGTGTTACTGTTGATTTCCCTTTTTATGGCTGTTAGCATTTGCCTTATGTATTGAAGTGCTCCTATTTTGGGTGCATAAATATTTACAATTGTTATATCTTCTTCTTGGATTAATCCCTGGATCATTAGGTAGGGTCCTGCTTTGTCTCTTATAATAGTCTTTATTTTAAAGTCTATTTTGTCTGATATGAGAATTGCTACACCAGCTTTCCTTTGATTTCCATTTGCATGGAATATATTTATCTATTTCACTTTCAATCTGTATGTGTCCCTAGGTCTGAAGTGGGTCTCTTGTAGACAGCATATATATGGGTCTTGTTTTTGTATCCACTCAGCCAGTGTCTTTTGGTTGGAGCATTTAATCCATTTACATTTAAAATAATTATCGATATGTATGTTCCTATTATCATTTTCTTAATTGTTTTGGGTTTTTTATTGTAGGTCTTTTCCTTGTCTTGTGTTTCCTCTGTAGAGAAGTTCCTTTAGCATTTGTTGTAAAGCTGGTTTGGTGGTGCTGAATTCTCTTAGCTTTTGTTTGTCTGTAAAGGTTTTAGCTTCTGTGTCGAATCTGAATGAGATCCTTGCTGGGTAGAGTAATCTTGGATGTATGTTTTTCCCTTTCATCACTTTAAACATGTCCTGCCCCTCCCTTCTTGCTTGCAGTGTTTCTGCTGAAAGATCAACTGTTAACCTTAGGAGGATTCCCTTGTATGTTATTTGTTGCTTTTCCCTTGCTGTTTTTAATATTTTTTCTTTGTATTTAATTTTTGATAGTTTGATTAATATGTGTCTTAGTTTGTGTTTCTCCTTGGATTTATCCTGTATGGGACTCTCTGCACTTCCTGGACTTAATGACTATTTCCTTTCCCATATTAAGGAAGTTTTCAACTATAATCTCTTCAAATATTTTCTCAGTCCCTTTCTTTTTCTCTTCTTCTTCTGGGACCCCTATAATTTGAATATTGGTGCGTTTAATGTTGTATCAGAGGTCTCTGAGACTGTCCTCCATTCTTTTCATTATTTTTTCTTTATTCTGCTCTGCAACTGTTATTTCCATTATTTTATCTTCCAGGTCACTTATCCTTTCTTCTGCCTCAGTTATTCTTCTATTGATTCCCTCTAGAGAATTTTTAATTTCATTTATTGCATTGTTCATCATTGTTTGCTTGCTCTTTAGTTCTTCTAGTTCCTTGTTAAACGTTTCTTGTATTTTTTCCATTCTATTTCCAAGATTTTGGATCATCTTTACTATCATTACTCTGAATTCTTTTTCAGGTAGACTGCCTATTTTCTCTTCATTTGCTTGGTCTGGTGGGTTTTTACCTTGCTCCTTCATCTTCTGTGTATTTCTCTGTCTTCTCATTTTGCTTAGCTTACTGTGTTTGGTGTCTCCTTTTCATAGGCTGCATATCCATAGTTCCCATTGTTTTTGGTGTCTGCCCCCAGTGTTTGAGGTTGGTTCAGTTGATTTTGTAGGCTTCCTGGTGGAGGGGACTTGTGCCTGTGTTCTGGTGGATGAGGTTGGATCTTGTCTTTCTGGTGGTGGGCAGGACCACATCCAGTGCTGTGTTTTGGGGTGTCTCTGAACTTGTTATGATTTTAGGCAGCTTCTTTGCTAATTGTGGGGTTGTGTTCCTGTCTTGCTATTTGTTTAGCATGGGGTATCCAGCACTGGAACTTGCTCATTGTTGAGTGGACCTGGGTCTTAGCATGGAGACGGAGAACTCTGGGAGAGCTCTCCCCAGTTGATATTACGAGGGGCCTGGAGGTCTCTGTTGGACCAATGTCCTGAACTCGGCTCTCCCACCTCAGAGGCTCAGGCCTGACCACCGACCAGAGCATCAAGACCCTGTCAGCCACATGGCTCAGAAGAAAAGGGAGAAAAAAGGAAATAATAATAAATAAATAAATAAAATAAAGTTATTAAAATAAAAAATAATAAAATAATTTAAAAAAAGAGAGCAACCAAACCAATAAACAAATCCACCAATGATAACAAACACTAAAAACTGTACTAAAAAATCCAGACAGACAGAACCCTAGGACAAATCGTAAAAGCAAGCCTATACAGTCAAAATCATACAAAGAAGCATATACATACTCACTCACAAAAAGAGGAAATGGAAAAAAAATTAAAGGAAGAGAACAACCAAATCAATAAACAAATCTACCAATGAAAATAAACTCTAATTACTAAACTAATATAAACATAAAACTAGAAACAAATTAGATGCAGAAAGCAAACCCCAAGTCTACAGTTGCTCCCAAAGTCCACTCCTCAGTTTGGGGATGGTTCTTTTTCTATTCAGGTATTCCACAGATGCAGGGTACATCAAGTTAATTGTGGAGATTTAATCTGCTGCTCCTGAGGGTGCACAGAGAGATTTCCCTTACTCTTCTTTGTTCTCAGAGCTCCTGGGATTCAGTTTTGGATTTGGCCCCACCTCTGCATGTAGGTCGCCCTCTGGCATCTGTTCTTCACCTTTTGGGAAGTCTGAGGTCTTCTGCCAGCATTCAGTAGGTGTTCTGTAGGAGTTGTTCCACATGTGATGTATTTTTGATGTATTTGTGGGGAGGAAGGTGATCTCCATGTCTTACTCCTACTCCATCTTGAAGGTTGGTCCAGGACACATTTTTTGAATTCATAATAATTCTAACAGTGTTTTTATTTGATTCTTTCAGGTTTTCCAAAGAGAAGTCATCACCTCTAAATAATAAAAAATTACCTCTTCTTTCATAGTTATTATTAAGGTTTTCTATCTCTAATCAGGTAAATTGTAATTACTTAATATTGTACCAGGAAAGTATCCAGTTTATTGAGTGTTTCAAATGTATTTGTATCTGTTTTTTTACTCTTCATTAATAATGAGGGAATGTAGTTTGTGAAGTTGAGGCATTCTGAATGGCTTCAATGCCTTATTTTAATTAATACTCTGGCGTGTTAAGGAAAAAACTTTCTAATTTTTCTTGCTTTTAACACAAAATATACATTGAGATTTATTAACTTCCTATTCAGTGTCTTTTAAGATGACTGTATAATTTGTTTAAATCCTCAAAAAATCCTTTTGAAATTTCCTATCTTTACTTCCATTTTTTAAATCAAGACACTAAGACCCAGAGAGGTTAAGTAATTTTCCCACGGTCACATAACAAACAAATCATAATTCCAATTCACATCTCTCTAAGACCTTGCCCTCTTAACAACAACATTGCATTGTAATTTGGAGCATGTACATACAACACACACATATAGATTTTATATTGTATCTCCACCTTGATGCAAAGGAGCTTAGAGAAAAGAAGCAGATGAGAATTCAGGATATTGAGAGGACAGTGTCCATATTGAGGTTCTTGAGTGGGTAGAAAGAAATGGAATACAGAATAATTGTAAGTCCGTATTTGCCCCCACCATAACTATACTTATCAGGGAGCAGGGGTGGAACCAGGATATTTGACCATCCTAGCTTCTCCTATTGGAGTTTTCTCTCTACTTACCTTGCCTGTTGCTCATGGCTTCATCCACCAGAGGGCCTGGGGTATCCCTGGTGCTGCTCCCATGTTGGTAGAATTCATTCAGATTCTTCCAAAATGTCTCAACAGCAGTGTACTGGGTTGAACTATGTCCTTCCAAATTTAACATCCTCCTGGAATTGGTGAAAGTGTCATTATTTGGACATAGGGTCTTTGCAGATGTAATCAAGTTAAGATGAGATCATACTGGATTCTGGTTGACTCTGATCCAATGATTGGTATCCTTATAAGAACAGGGAAATTTGGAAACAAACACACACAGAGGATAGAAGTCCATGTGAAGATGGAGGCCAAGACTGGAGTTACGCTGCCACAAGCCGAGGAACACCAAGGATTGCTGGCTCCCACCAGAAGCTAGAAGAGGAAAGGAAGGATTCTTCCCTAGACACTTCAGAAAATGCATGCCCTGCCAACACCTTGATTTCAAACTTCTAGCTTCCAGAACTGTGCAAGAATAAATTTCTGCTCTTTTAAGCCACCTAGTTTGTGGTGATTTGTTAGGAAACTAATACAAGAAGGAAGCTTCCCAGAACCACTGCCCCAACACCCCCACCTGCCTAGCACAGCTGCACAAACTATTTCTCTCTCTAAATGTGGGGAAGAGTAAAGACAAAACTCCACTTTTATTTGGGGCTTACATGTAAAGTACCATTCCTCAACCCTCAAAAAGAGACATTAAATGGGTCAGTGGGAAGATAGCTACATTTCAATAATTCTACATTTTGTTTTATAGAGATTTTTCAGACCAGGTTCATACACCTGTAGGAGCACATGCAAACACACACACCATTTCAAAGTCCCTTTTTTCTTCAAAACTTGAGGATTGAAGTAATAAAATCATGCTTATTCTTAGGCCTTTAAATGTCAGTTCTCAGAATAAACATATAAGTCATCTTATCTTTCATTTTGTTTCTTGGTGACTTCTCTTTGGCTCTCATGTTTCAAATAGGGATGTTTCTTAGAGGACTATTCTTAAATGGAATTATCTAGACCTTTATAATTTATATGATGAAGTTTTTTTCATGTGATACGTTTGTTGTGTCCTTGTATCCCTGATTCTACTATCCACAGGACTGGTCTTTCTTATTTTCTCCAGTACCTCTTTTATTTATGAATTTCCTCTATTTACATGACTTTCCACCTCTCTTCATGGGATACTTAGACATCCTTGACTTTCTGGGCTTCTGTATTAGATTTTTCTCTTAGCCTCCTGTGACCCTTCTTCACTCTTTACAGTATTTTCACATTTTTCTTTTTCTTTTTTTTTTTCTTGCAGTTCTTCAGTTGTGTAACTTGTTTCATTTTTAGCAATCATTGTTTATTTCTTTTAAACTTATCAACTCATTGAAGCCTCTTTCAGGAGTTGGTCCTGCCTCGCTGGTAGCTTCTTCAGCTGGTGTTACAGAATTACTTAATTGATTCAGGGCCATTGCATTTACTTAGATTTGTTCATTGTTTCCTAAGCTTACACTGGGGGTTATTGCTTTTCTTTTTATCAGACAAGGCCATTGTTTTTCTGTTACTGTAGCCAGGAGGAAGAATTTGGACCTGTTTTTAATCCACCATCTTCCAAGAAGTCCTCGATTATCTTTAAACCTTTTGTGCCAGTCAAAACTCTTGCTCTTGACACCACTCCATTTCCTTAAGTTCCTTTTCAGATGCCAAATGTCTCACTTGCAAGTTTAGCTTTGCATAAATTTGGTATCAATTCTTTGTTCTAATAAATCATTCCATATGATAGCAAGAAAAATAACATATTTACTTTTTATAATAGCTAGCACAGGATTGACTTGTTTACTCATATCTAATGTTTTAAACATTCCTTGTTAAAGTATCATCTTTATTAAAGAAAATTTGGAAAACAATCTTGTATGCACTTTCCTATCAACTTTATTACAAACATTTCTGAATGTTATTACAAGGATGTGCATAAACCCACTTTTTTTTTAAAGTCTTTATTGAATTTATTACAATATCACTTCTGTTTTGTGTTTTGGCCTTTTGGCCACGAAGCATGTGGGATCCCAGCTCCTCAACCAGGGATTGAACCCCTCACATTGGAAGGCAAAGTCCCAGCCACTGGACCACCAAGGAAGTCCCCATAAGCCCAATTTTAATGGCTGAATAATATTCCATTAAGAGGCAGCCCTTCTCCCCCACACACAGTTAGATATTTAAGTTGTGAAGTTGATGTGTATTGTTTTGGTCTGCTAAGCATCCTTTCCTCCTTCTCCAGGTAATTACACTCTCACTGTCCTTCCCTTTCTTCACATGTGGTCCTGGTGGCATTAATCTCAGCCCTTGTGCCTCCAGCTTCCGCCCCTGCCTCCAACCCCAGTGACAAGTGGGCACAGGTCTCAAGCCTTGTTAATCCTAATTTCTGTGGCAGTTTGGACCTAGTCCCAAGAGCACTCTTGGAACTCCAGGCCTTCCCACGTTCTATCACTTGAAATGCATTTGCTGCTAGTAACATAAAACCTAAAGAACAATAGCTTAAACCTTTGGGACATTTATCATTTTCCTTAAGAAGTCTAGAGGTAGTGACTGTTATGGGTTGATTTGTGTCCCCCAAAAAGATATGTTCAGTGCCTAACTCCAGTTCCTGTCAATATGACCTTATTCGGAAATAGAGTATTTGCAGATGTAATCAAGTTAAGATGAGATCATTAGAGTGGGCACTAATCCGATATGACTGCTGCCCTTATAAGAAGAGGAAAACCAAAAAAAAAAAAAAAAAGAGGAAAACCAGTGTGAAGACAGAGACACTCAGGGAGAAGGCCATGTAACAATGGAGGTAGAGACTGGAGTGATGCGGCTGCAAGCCAAGGACAACTAAGGAGCGTTGGCCACCACCAGAAGCTAGGAAGAGGCAAGGAGAGATTCTCCCCTTGGAGAATGGCCCTGCTGACACCTTGACTTGGACTTCTGGCCTTCAAAACCATGAGAAATTTCTTGGTTTCAAGCCACCCAGTTTATGGTAACTTGTTATGGCAGTCTTAGGAAACTAACACAGTGATGCATCAAAGATCCCAGGAGACATACAAGAAACAAAAAGAAAACCTATCATCATAAGTACAGAGAGACAAACTGGTCAATAATGTCAGAAGACATGTAGGCTCATTTTCATTCATTCAAAAAAATGATTTACTAAATGCTTACTATGGGCCAGAAACTGCAAAGTAGAAAAAGGCAGCATGACCCAAATTGCACAGTACATGAATTTGTTATGATCACTACTATTATTATTGTGGCTTTTAATGTGTCACCTTTCACTGAATACATATCACATACCCAGCCCAACACTTGGTACTTTCAAACATTATTTCATTCAGTCATCTCAACAACTCTGTGAAATGGCACTATTATCCCAATCTTCCCCATGTTTAATAAAGAGAAAACTAAAGCTCTCAACCAATGATGAACTTTATGGACTGTTGAGTTTAGGGGCACATACAGAGAACCTAGTGACAGCCATCTACATCTCAGTCTTTGGAAAAAGCCCAAGTAGCTCTCCCTGTTGTAAATGCACCAAAGACACACCAACCTACCTGGCCGCTGTGGACGTGGCCCAGGACGTATGGTTTCTGCATGACCCCACACCACAGGATCACAGTCTGTGAGTCATTCTCACAGCAGATTCCCTTCTAGGTCAGCGCAAGGGCCCAGCCTCCATCACCTGCCAGCCAACAGGTGTTTATGAGGGTCCCACAGTTTCTACTGACATTTCTAGTACAGTCTGAAAATTTCCAGTCCCCAGAGACTGCACAGCCCAACACAGGTTGTGGTCAACATTGTTTTATATATGAAAACACCAATTAGAAATATACTTTGAGGTAGAAAATGAGTCAAGGATATTTATGCTTAAGAGTTGAAGAGTGCTTACCAAACTATGGACAGGCACAGTATTGTAGGAGCTGTTAATTGGAGTCTCTCCAAAATGGTTTCCTTATTTTAATGAATAAATAAACATAGGAAACACTGCATAGTAGGGACTCTGTGAAGTACTGCTCTCCAGGAAACAATTTCAATAGCATTTTCCATGCTTGTATGACCTTGCCCCCACCCCTTCCCTCTCTCTCAATTACCTATTAATGTTCTATAGAATTGTGTATGTGAGACATCCATTATGAAACCCTGAGTTAAAGTACATTGTAAAAGTGTGCCGGAGATGCTCACATGAAAGCGAAAAGCAGGGTAATGGCATAGACAATTTTAGGAAGAAGGTTCTGACCTCCCATTGGAAAGTCTGGGTAAAGGCTCATTGGCTGAAGTTGGGTCCTTCATGCTGCTAAGTAGGTTTAGCCATATTCTTTTCATTACAGAATTGCGAATAAAAATCATCTTGCGGGTTTCCCTTGTGGCGCAGTGGTTGCGAGTCCACCTGCCGATGCAGGGGACACGGGTTCGTGTCCCGGTTGGGGAGGATCCCACATGCCGCGGAGCGGATGGACCCGTGAGCCATGGCCGCTGAGCCTGCGAGTCCGGAGCCTGTGCTCCGCAATGGGAGAAGCCACGACAGTGAGAGGCCCGTGTACCGCAAACAAACAAACAAACAAACAATCATCTTGCATTGAGTCATTTTTGTAACTTCTGGTCTGGAATTTTAGCAACCCTAAACATTTTTGAAAGGATACCATTTACCTCTTGGAAAAGGAGCTCCTCAACTAGCCATACTGCCACCACCGGTGCAGGCATCTCATAGCTGTCGTTTCAAGTGGTAAGGCAGAAACCAGAGGCCTGCGATAGACACAAACGTGTCTTCACCTTTACAAGTGAAGATCTAAGTCTTAATATAGTTTAGTGAAAACCACTCAACTAGGCACTTAAGCAAGCATAGTACCAGGCACCAGAAATAGGGGGAGGCAGGACCTTGTCTTTGCCCTTAGGGGCTCATAGTCTGCTGGGAAAGATAAGGACAGGCCAATGGGATGAATGGGGTAGAAAAAGGATACCAAGAAGTGAGCAGACCACACACAGGGGGGTTCTTGGGGGATTCACTGAGGAGGTGTTAATGGAGCTGAGCCTTGAAGGATGCCCAACAGGAGATGAAGAAAGAACATGTTCAAAGGCACAGAGACCAACAACTAGCTCTGTGGGGCTGAGGCACAGAGTGGTGGGTGTACAGGGTGGGGCAGAGAATGAGAAGGAGGCTGAGGGGTAAGTAGAGACAGACTTAAAAAACCTAGTAGAGGATCCAGATCCGCCATTGAATTGGCTATGTGACCTTCATTAATATGTCATCTGCCCTTTCTGGCCCTTGTGTATTTCATTAAAAGCAGTTTCTAGGGACTTCCCTGGTAGCGCAGTAGCTAAGAATCCACCTGCCAATGCAGGGGACACAGGTTCAAGCCCTGGTCTGGGAAGATCCCACGTGCTGTGGAGCAACTAAGCCTGTGGGCCACAACTACTGATCCCACATGCCACAACTATTGAAGCCCATATGCCTATAGCCCGTGTTCCACAACAAGAGAAGCCACCACAATAAGAAGCCCACACACTGCAACGAAGAGTAGCCCCGCTCACCACAACTAGAGAAAGTCCAAGCGCAGCAACGAAGACCCAACACAGCCAAAAGTAAATAAACTAATTAATTAATTATGTTTTAAAAAGCAGTTTCTAGAGGCAGATTCCCACTCTGACACTTACTTGTGTGATCTCAGGCAAGTTCCTTAACCTCTCTTTGCTTTAGTTTCTTCAACTATAAAATAGTACCGACCTTCAAGGGTTGTTGAAAGGATTAAATGTAAGGATATCTGTGCTTCATAGCACAGATATCAGTATAAGCGTGTATCAGTGTCTGGGATTATTGGTGTTATTGATGATATTATTATCACTCTCATCATCATCTAGAAGGATGTGCTAAGATAATATCGGTGGAAGTGCTTGGTAACTGAAAAGTAAAATAAAATAACTGTTATTACCACACCAAGTGATCTGCTCATTACATGTATACTAGTGTCCCTTCACCAGAGCTGCCTGCTGGGCCACCATGAATGTCCCCACAGATGGTGCAGAGCTTCAGGAACATCAGTCATATATCAGGATTGGTAGAGATGTTCTATGCATCTACTGGAGTGTTGGTCACACAAGTATTTATATATTTCAAAACCAGGGCTTCCCTGGTGGCGCAGTGGTTGAGAGTCCGCCTGCCGATGCAGAGGACACGGGTTCGTGCCCCAGTCCGGGAAGATCCCACATGCCGCTGAGCGGCTGGGCCTGTGAGCCATGGCCACTGAGCCTGCGCGTCCAGAGCCTGTGCTGCGCAACAGGAGAGGCCACAACAGTGAGAGGCCCGCATACCGCAAAAAAAATAATAATAATTAAAAAATATATATATAGTTCAAAGCCAATAAAACTGTTCATTTAAGACCTATGCATTTAAAAAAAATTTTTTTAAGAACAAAATTTTGCTGTTTCAGGATCAGGGAGACTAAAGAGATTTGACAACCAAATGTAGTACCTGACTCTAGACTGGATCCTGTGCTGGTGGGGAAAAATGCCAGAAAGGACATATTTGGCTCAATTGATCACATTGGAATATGGATTGAATATAAATTAAATTCTTAAATCAAAAAAACGTTTGCCATTTGCAGCAACATGGATGGACTTGGAGGGCATTAGGCTAAGTGAAATAAGATGGAGAAAGACAAATACTGTATGATATCACTTATATGTGGAATCTAAAAAATACAACAAACTAGTGAATATAACAAAAAAGCAGCAGACTCACAGACATAGAGAACAGATGGGGGGTGCAATAGAAGTGTGGAGGAGTGGAAGGAATAAAATATTGGGTGTAGGGTAGGCTACAAGGATGATTTGTATACAATGTAAGATGGTAAATGGGGTGTAAAATTCTATAAAAATTCTATAAAAATTTTTTTAAATAATAAAAATAAAAAATATTTTAAAAAATCACAGCTTAGAGTCAAAAGTACTTCCTGACAGTTCAGGCTTGTTTCAGATCAAAGCAGCCTGGAGACTGGTCCTTCCTCTCTTCTGTGCTGGCACAGAGTCATTTCATTATGGGATGGAAAGACCTCAACTGACCTTTCTCTCTATATTTCTACCAGTTCCCTGTCTCTTCAGGTGAATAAATGAGGCAGGGAAATTCCGCTCTTTGCCCGCAGGTCAAATGTGCAGTTCAATCTCTTCCTCAGATTCTCCCTTTCCTCACAGCTGGCTGGGGGCACTCAGCTTGGCTGACTTGCCTTGGGACAAGTTTTAAGTTCCCAAACTGCCCCAGGGTGCAGAATGCTTTTTGGAAAAGCCAGTTTCTCTTACGCAAAACCACACCTTCGAAAACCCAAGCGATTTATTTTTAACAGATTCTTAAAGCCGTCTACAACACCAATACATGCCAGCAGGGCACGGCCATCATTATCAACCAGTGTGTGGGATCTGCAGTGAGCAGGACATGGAACAAAGCGAGAGGCACAAATTAAGGATGTTTTCTGGGCTGAGCCCCTGGTGGGCAGGGGCCCTGTCTGGCTAAATTGCTTTGTGCCACACTGACGAGAAGAAAGGAATGGTTTTTAATATTAGTGATGGCTACGTGCTGGCTGCAGGCCTACAGAAGTGAGCAAAGGCCAGAGTTGTCTGGGGTGTTTGACAGATTTTCTTGGGGGAAACACAGGACCTAAATTCCCAAGCAGGTTGAAGTCTCCTGGTGCAGGAATCATGGAAAAAAGACTGGAATTTCCTCTGAGTTCCAAATGCCTCACAGGACTCCCACTGACTTGTTTATGATTCTTGAAAGACATGCCACTAACAACTAATGGTTCCAGAAAAACTGGGGACCAAGTGTCTGTTTCGGAGGGGTGCGCTAAGCAGCTTCCCACGCCCAGGGCCCCCGAGGAGACCACCGTCCCTCTCCTCACCTTCTGAGCCTCTTTCATCCAAACTGCATTTTCCTGCCTCTGCTGGGGTGTGTTTGAAGAGAGATCACCAGCCAAACAGCTCTGTGGGTCTTGCTTTCTCTGTCTTTTCTTCTCTCCCTCTTCCCTTTTCCCTCCCTCTATTCCTCTGTCTCCTCTCCTCTCCTCTCTCTCTAAACCTTTTACACTGCAGTTGAACAAGCCTCTGGATAAAGACTTTATCCAAAAACCCCCTCTTTAAAGTTATTTCAAATTTCTCTGCAAGGCTTTCAGAAATCTGTTTGTTTGAGGGCAGAATTAGATGTGACCGGCGTTTTATTGTGACATAAAACCATATTTCTTCCCTGGAAGATTAAAAAATAAAATCGGTTAATAAGAAAAGCTGTCAGCAACAGAAAATGGCTGACATAATCCGTTTATCCTCCGAGCAATAAAGATATTGGTCCTTGGGAGTCTATCCTCTCTCTCATGTTATTTCGCCCAAAACATTATCTTCCCAGCATTCTGATGGATTAAGAAGTCATATGGGAGATAGCAGGGAAATGACAGATACAAAAAAATATATAATATCCTTTCATTTCCCCTCCTCCTTCCACACTCAGTCATACTCCCACCTCCCTCCCCAACCCAAAACATACACACACACTTTATTTTCTGTCTTTTCCCTCTCCCTGACACCCTCCCATTTTTCTCACCCTTTGGAAAAGAAATAGATCTTCTTTTACCCACAATTCCAATACTCTGATAATCCTAATAGGGGTGACGATGCAAACTGGCACTGAAGTCAGTTCCTGCTGTGTGTGTGTGTGACTTGCACACATCTACATAGACACAGATCGCCAAATGAAGAGATGGACCCTTGATAGGGGCATTGAACACCTAGAGAGAAAGAGAGTTAAGTATATCTAGTCACACCACTAGCTTTTTAATCTGGGATTTCTGACTATAGCAGAAATTTCAGGAACAAGGTTGAAGGCAGCACAAGCTACAGGAAACAATAAAAGGAGCTTTGGAGAGGTAACAATTAAAATACCGTTTGGGTTTTAGGGGATTGAGAAAACCACTAAAAAAAAATACATAGTGTGGCCAAACTTGTTTTCATATTTTCTCAATTAATGGTACCAATCACCATCTTTTCTCCTATGCAAGCAGATTGTTCTGGGGCAAAGATTCTTGAGATCACCCATCACAACCCTCAGGATACTTTAAACTGCTTTGCAAATAATCCCTAGAATCCCTTCCTGGGATTCGAAGGAGGGATAACAGGAATGCAAACAGAAACTAAACGTGTCTCTCAAATGTATTCTTCGGCTTCTCTTTTCCAGCCGAGGCTCACCACACTCTTTCCTAATTCAGCACTTCTCTTGGGTGGAATCCAGCCATTTGGTGAGTCATATGAATTTTGTACGAACAGCTAAATGGTTAGAGTCCTACTGACCAAGCCTTAGATGTGTTTCCTAGGAATTTGAACAAATGAGTTTACTGCTGACATGTGTGCTCTTGGGTAAGATGACAGGAAGCTGTAGGAGGAATAATAAACACCATTAGGAGACGGCGAGCCCAATAAATGGCTGTAGAATGGAGGATTTCTGGAAATGATTTTCAGTGTTTCCATGAGAGTGGACAACTGCATAGGCATATGTATACATATACACATATATTTCAATATCTAAAAATCAGCTAAAATATACTGTTCACAATTATTTTTTAAGTTTATCAACCTATCCTCACCTAAGTTACCAGAAATGGAAAATAGTAAGGTTTTCCACTTTTCTAAAAGCTAATCCTCACATACATCTGTGACTACAATATCCTCACATGGGTTCAGGGATGAGACTGGACTAGGTTAAGGGTTAAAGGTCAGAGAGGAGGCGGGATAAGGGAGAAGGAGGATGTGGTTTGGGAATTCCATTCTATAAATTACCTTTCTTTTTCAAAGCATTTGACAGTGTGCAAATAAGATAACAGAAATACCATCAGTGTTCCAAGGAGAAAATAATTTTGATTCCTTTCAATTCATATACTTCTATGTGCTCACGTCTTTCTACAGCAAATGTCTTTGTGGATTGTAACTTTCCATGCATTTTGAGAGCCAGTTGCTATAGAAGCCTTTAATTGCATTGTATAAGATAAACTCCCATAAAAAATGATGTCACCCACTCAAAACAAATATACACAATTTATTAGAGCAAAACCTGTTTACTTAAATGGCTATAAAACCAAATGTTAAACAAATATCTACAGCAATTAAAAACAGGGAGTAAAGTCATAAACCACATTTACTGAAGCTAAATGTTTAACTGAAGAAGAGACTGTTTCTCAATTAAATGGCTTTAATAAATAAAGCTGCTTGAATTTTAAGTGTGTTTAAATTCTATAGCACGAATCTGAGCTCCTCAAATACTTCCATGTGATAGTATTCATGATTAAAAGAAAAACTCTGAATTAAATTAATTCCTAGTTTGACCATTGACCGTGCTTAAAATACAATTCATTTATTACTTCATTGAACCTGTTTTTGTCGTTGTATTAAATAAGGCATCATAGGGCTTCCCTGGTGGCACAGTGGTTGAGAATCCACCTGCCAATGCAGGGGACACGGGTTCGAGCCCTGGTTTGGGAAGATCCCACATGCCGTAGAGCAACTAGGCCTGTGAGCCACAACTACTGAGCTTGCGCGTCTGGAGCCTGTGCTCCGCAACAGTAGAGGCCACGATAGTGAGAGGCCTGTGCACCGCAATGAAGAGTGGGCCCCGCTTGCCACAACTAGAGAAAGCCCTCGCACAGAAATGAAGATCCAACACAGCAAAATAAATAAATTAATTAATAAGTTCCTACCCCCAACATCTTCTTAAAAAAATAAAATAAAATAAGGCATCATAAATCATTCAAGGTTTAATATGGCCATAAGCCACAGCTAGGAATTGACTAAGAATTAGCTTGGAGTTGATTACAATCTCTGGATTATACACTTTGCCTATAACATTTGTTCATTCTTTCAACAATTATTTATTGAGTGCTCATTGTGTGCCAGGTGCTATGCCAGGCATCAGGGATCTGCAGATCAACAGGATATGGTCATTGCCCTCTGGAAACACCATAGTCTGGCAGGAGAGGCAGACCAGAGACAGGCAGTGACCCCTCAGTGTGGTGGGTGGTCTGACAGAGGAGGTGGGAGGCTGGGGGCTCACCCATCATCCTGTAGATGTTGAAGCTCCAGCCCAGCCTGGGGGTAGTGCCATGGAAACCCCTTCTTTACACATCACTGGACTGCACAGGTGCCCAAAACCATCCCGATTCTGGGAGATAGAAACCAGTGTCTTATTCCCAGAATCCTTCCACAACTTTTCTGCAGGGGAGTTTATGGGAATCGTGATGGTAGACACACACTGTACCCATGCTGTGGGTTACCTGCCCATCACTTATCTAATCTAGTGGCCCTGAAATAATCATAGATGGCTAAAATGGAACAGGTTAAGCATAAATATGAATATTTTCTCCAAAAGCACTTTAAAAATTGAAGGTTTATCAGATTATTCTTATTCCAAAAATTACAAAAGTAAAGACACTTCTAATACTTGTGTTGTGACCATCATAGCATTGATAACACTGTATGGAAATTCTAAATGATCTGTCTGTCTCCCCCATGATATTCTGAGATCCTTGGGACCTGGGATGACTTAGGGTGAATCTGTCAAATCCAATCAAATGGAAATATTTTTTAGTTAATGGAAGGTAAGAACCATCAAGGTTGAAAATAATCCAGTTTGTCAACAATGAAGTTACTTTTTCCCCAAAGGTTGTCATAGCAAGATTTCTATAGACAGTTGGTCTATATAACTCTTGATTTGATCATGGACTAGGTTGTTCTCTTTAATTAAGAAGTATTCAGTTTTACAGAAAATTACCCAAAATACTTTATTTGGGTTACCAATTTAGAAAAGAAATCTTAGAATACAATACACTTGACTTGACACTGCAATAAATGGACAGGGTTAAATTGTTGATGAATCAGGAGGCAGGTCACTGTGAAGATCAAGTATCGCTTGCTTAGAGGGTGCAAATGCCAGTTAACAGCATTCTTTCCGTGAGTTACCACTGGAGTGAGAGACTATTTTAAAATGAAGACCCAGAATTGTTCAGGTCTAACAGTACTCTTCTGGATGCTGGCTGCTGATTTGATCTTAGGGTCATATGAATTTGATCAAGCACACCTGATAGTGTGAGGTGTGGGTATGTGTGTGTGATGTATAAAGAAATCACTGTGTCTGGAAACTCTATTAGGCACTCATCTAGCCCTTACAGCAATGCTCTGACCTAGGTACTATTATTATAGCCAATTTACAAATAAAGAAACTGTGACTTAAAGTTTACCTGCCCAAAGTATAAAACTAAGACTTTGCCGAGCCAGAGCTAGGATGCCTGTCAGCCTGATTTCAATGTTCATACTCTTTTTTTTTTTTTTTTTTTTTTTTTTTTGCGGTACGCGGGCCTCTCACTGTTGTGCCCTCTCCCGTTGCGGAGCACAGGCTCCAGACGCACAGGCTCAGTGGCCATGGCTCACGGGCCCAGCCGCTTCGCGGCATGTGGGATCCTCCTGGATCGGGGCATGAACCCGCATCCCCTGCATCGGCAGGTGGACTCTCAACCACTGCGCCAACCAAGGAAGCCCAGTGTTCATACTCTTAATTACTTATTCCATACAATTTCCACTGAGCTGATTTACAGAAATATTAGGTAGGGCATACAGAATTTAATAGTATCTTCCTGGCTGAATAAAACTTGAGAGGAAAAATGCAACCCTCAGAGTCTTTTCTCAGGCATTTGGCCTCAGTTTTTTTCTCATCTGGATCTTTCAGTATCTTTGTCATCCACTTGCCTTGCTAATCTGCCAGTATCCTTTTTTCTCCCCTGATATGTGCAAGTCTAGGGTCAGGCAAAGCTTAGTCCTTGAGGTCTAGTCATTCAGTAAGGACCTGCCATATGCTTCGGCATGCTAGGTGAAATAGGGAGTAAATATGAGTGCTTAGGAAAAGTCTAAGTAAGGTGCAGTTCTAGGAAAACTCCAGGTCATGGATATGAATCTAAAATGAGGAAACATGGACACTAGGCTGGTTTCCAGCCTTCTCTTCTCCTTCATTCTTCTTAGGAATGTACAATGAATAGCTAGAGGAGGTCTGCATTCTACAAGGAAAGTTCTTGGAAACTTCCTTCTGCATCCCTTAGCTTCTAGTGAAACTGTGGAATATCTCATATGGAAAGAATTTACTTTATGTATATTTGAGAAATTAAAGCAAGTTTCCAGCTTGGAAAAAAATCTGTAGGTAAGTAAAAGTCATCTCCTGATTAGGAAGGATAAAAGTTCTTTTTACTGCTATGCATGCATGGCTAAATATCTCGAACAGAAGAATCTCTTTTTCTTATTGAGAGGGACCACTTGGAACTTAGAAAAGCTTCTTGCAGAGAAAGTAGTTCCCTCATGTGCAAAGAAGGTACAAGAAATGTAAATCCCTCAGATTAGTTTAAGAAGCCTAAAAATAAGGCTCCTTTATAACAGCAATTAGAGGCCAGTACATGGCAATTAATGCTGACAGGTAAGGAAGTTGTCAACCTAAGACCATTTTGGACAAGATTTTGATATGTACGTGAGAGGAAAAAAGGGATACTTTTTAAACCAGAATAAGAAATTTAGGATTCGATGAATAAAAGATGATACTTTCAGTTGATAATGAGAAAAGCCTGTTGCATATATTTCCTTAAATCTTGCTCTAAATGGCATCTTCCTTAAATTTGGTATACAGAATCAATAATCAGAAATAGCTAAATGGTTAGCAAATTGTTTTCTTTTATTTATAACATATATAATAGTATATATATATATATATATATATATATATATATACATATATATATATATATATTTGCAGCTCATAGACAATATCTCTTCTATAAGAGCTCCTGCAAACTAGAAAGAAAAAGATTGCTATAGAAATATGGGCAATGGATAAAAAAATAGGCAATCCACAAAATAAAAAATCAAATGGCCAAAAAGAAATACATGCAACAATGTTAAAATGGAATGAATAAAAAAGCAGGTGCCAAGGATCCTCAGATTCCAAAGCAAGGCTAGACATGCTACATGCCTGTGAAATCTATTCTGCCAGCTCAGGTGATCAACCACCTCCAGGCTATAAAAAAGCAGAGGCTGAAGAGGCCAGTTGATAAGACTTGTCAGTGTACTGTGCTTTCCCCTCCTCCTTTATCTCACTCTTTTTCCTCATCTTCAGCCATTTGGGAGGGCCTTTAATGGAACTTCTCAGCATGAAGTAAGGTCCCCTAAGCCTGCAGTAACACAGGGACTGGATTTTTTGTGTCTGAGAATACTAAAGGTGGAGAGTTGTGTCCAGAGCTCACAGAGTGAAAAGACATATCAGGAGCTAGTTTATTCCAGCAACAGTGGGGTGTGCCTGTGGGTTAAATAAATCCAAGGGAAGGAACAAAAGAATTTTTGTAAAAGACTCCATCCAAGTGAGCTTCTTGCCAGAAGCTGGACAACCTCCTCAGAAAGAGGTTTTGGATGCAGAGGGAGGTGGGACACATAAGAGGCCAGCCAGTGAAGAGGCACAGTCCACGAGAAGGGAGTCCAGCAGGGCATCTCTGAGGAGATCAGGAAAACATCAGCACTTAGGTCATGTCTGGCTCCTCTGGAGTCATGGGGAGACGGCGTTTTGAGACAAACTACTTTTTACTCATTCATTAAAAGTACAAAACCAACTGTACCTTTTACTAAAAACTTTACTTTCAAAATTTACAAGGTGGGAAACCAGACACACATTTCTCCTTATGGCAGACTTCCAAACCTAGAGCAATTCCAAGGTGAGGAAGGTGAAGTTTTAGAGAGGAAGGGAGTACATAGAGTTACATGATATGACACTGGATTGGAGATTTTAATTTGTTCTATGAAGTGTTCTTGGAACAGGGAGTGACAGAAGAACTGTTTGAGATGTTATAGAACCTGCTAGAGGAGTCTTCCATGGTTCCTAGAAGAATGTGTCTGCAGTGGTTTGAATGGACAGTAGAGAAATGAATAAAATTGCTTTTGCTTATACCCTATTGGGGTTATTTGCTCAATAAATTGGTTGCACAGATAAAAATTTCCAACCTTGGAAGAAAAGAAGGAAGGAAAAGAGGGAGGGAAAAAGAAAGGAGGAGAAAGAGGGAAAGAATAAAAGAAGGAAGGGAGGAAGAAAGGGATAGATGGAGAGAAGGAAAAAGAAAAAACAAAGGGAGGAAATGAATGGAAGAAAGAAAGGATGGAGGGAAGGGAGGGGGTGAGGAAAATATATGCTAATAGAAATAACCGAATACCCATTCCCGTGTACCAACTTGGCAAAGATGTTTTCTAATAACCAGAGAGGGTGCTGTTGACGAGAACCAGCCATTATATACTGGTGGTGGGAGAGTTAATACAACTTTCTGGGGGGCTTTTGGGGAAATATGTATCAAAAGCTTTTAAAAACTTACCCTTTGATGTAGATATAACTCTACTCCTGGGAATTTGTTCTAAGAAAAGAATTATGGAGGTGCACAAAGATTTTGCTACAGAGATATGTATTGTGATGCATTTTATAATAATAAAAAAGAAAGGAAGAAAACAGCAGAGTAATGATCAAGTAAACTATGAAATCCTATAGAAAGAATGTATGTACTATATATCTTTTTAGAAATATCTTTTAGTTTAAAAAATTACCCTTGGAAATATCTTTTTAGTTTAAAAAATTACCTTATAAGAGTGAATATATATGTGTGTGTGTGTGTGTGTGTGTGTGTGTGTGTGTGTGGCAGCTTCATGCCAGCTATTGGCCAAGTCCAGAGTATGGCCATGCATTATATAGTGAATGTTGGTTTGCCTCCAAAATTCGTAATTAGAAGCCCTAAATCTCAGTGTAGCTAAGGAAAGGAAGTATTTCGCGTTAAATGAGGTCATAAGTGTGGAGGGTGGGGCCTTAATCTGATAGAATTATTGTCCTCGTAAAAAGGGACACCAGAAAACGAACTCCCTCTCCATCCCCCTGCCACTCCGTGCTGATAAAAAGCCCTGTGAAGAAAGACATAGCGAGAAGGCAGCTGTCTGCAACCCAGAAAGAGAGGTCTCATCAGAAAGTGACTCTACTGGACCTTGATCTGGCATCTGTAGCCTCCAGAACGGTGAGAAAATAAATTTCTGTTTGTAAACCACTCAGCCTGTGATATTTTGTTCTGACAGCCCGCTGACTAGTATAGATTTTGGTACCAAGAAGTGGGGTGCTGCTATAACAAATACCTAAAAATGTGGAAGTGGCTTTGGAACTGGGTGATGGATAGAGGCCAGAAGAGTTTTGAGGTGCATGCTAGAAAAGCCTAGATTGCCTTCAATTGACTGTAGATACAATGACATGAAAAGCCACTCTGGTGAGGTCTCAAATGGAAATGAAAAAGTTTATCAGAAACTGGAGGAAGGGCAATCCTAGTAATAAAGTGGCAAATAACTTGGCTGAATTGTGTTCTAATGCTTTGTGGAAGATACAACTTGAGAGGGAATGAATTGGATACTTAGCTGAGGAGATTTCTAAGCAAAGTGCTGAAGGAACAGCTTGTTTACTCCTCACTCCTTATAGTAAAATGTGAGAGGAGAGAGATAAATTGGAGGAGTTGTTAAGCCAAAAGGAGCCAGAGGTGGAGTTATGGAAAATTCTCAGCCTATCCATGTTGCAAAAACTGAGAAAGCATGTTTTGAAAAAATGCTGAGGGTGTGGCTGAACAACAATTTGATAAGGAGATTAGTATGAGTATGAACCATGGATTTAATCAGCCATCTCAGCAGAAGCCAGGAATAAAGATGGGTTGATACCATCAGAAACACTGCCAGTTTGGACCAAAGGGAGCAAGATAGCACAATAGAGTTATTTGGCTGAGAACACACTTTATACTTCAAGAAAAAGGAAGAAGGAGCCCAAAGGTGATATAGAGATGATCAGAGATGGCACTCCTACCACAGGCCCAGGGGGCAAGGCTGTTTCTTCCTCAGTCTTAGAGGGTGGGTCTCTCTCCTTGTTTTAACATGTATTTTATATCTCTACTTAAAAGCTCAGCTTGGTTCTGTTCAATGTGATTTTAAAGTTATATTCTGGTGTAAGGATGAGTTTCTTTGATAATCTCAACTCTCTTACGAGAGAACAGTTTCATGCCTAATCTTTTGAACGTGGGTAGTTGCCAGAGAATGATTAAAATGAAGACCGACCAGCAAACACTGAGCATCTAGATTCCTAATATAACAGGGAACTTAATACAATTCAGAAGTCAGGAAAACAGTTCTGGTGGGATGTCTGGAGGGGCACAAGATATTGTGCCTTGCTTTATGGTCTCCATCATTTTTATTTAGCAGCAAGGGCTTGCAATGGTCTCTTAGGCTCACCCTCACTCGAAGCCTACAGTTTATGAATGTCTTTCAGCAGGAAGCTATGCAGAGGGCCTTCCTCCACATCAGCTGGCTTGTTGAGGAAGCCCCTTAGCTATTACTAGTCCCTGGGTCTATCTTCTGAGCATTATTGCTTAGAGTCTTGTACACTGCTGTGTTGCACAGTCGGTGACTATCATCATGTTCACTTGCCTTGTAAGGTATTTATCAGAGAGCTGCTTAGGGTTCATCCTTAATTGGAAATAAATTATTATTAGTGGATAAGATAGCAGAATGCATTTACGTCTGTATGGGGTGTGGCTTTAGATTACCAAGAAGGATTTTCTCATGTATAAACCTGGAACTGTCAGTGGTCACCTTCCTCAGCTTTGAAAAATCACACACAAAGAAGAAGAGCTAAGGTCTGGAAAGGTGGAAGGTCCTTAAACAAAGTGATGTTGTTTAAGCTCTAGATCCCACTTACCAGAATTCAAATTTCCTGGGTTAGAGAGAAATGAGTATCTGTTGCATGACACTTAATGAGTTCAAAGTAATAAGATTATAAGACCTTTTTCTTATACTTAAATATGTACATATATCAAATATATAAAATAAACATGCATACAAGAACAACACTGTATTATTATTCAGTGATTTTTTTTCATTTAACAAGAATCTTAGAGATCTTTCCAATTCAAAATATACAGATCTACTTCATTCTTCTTAAAGATCATATAACATTTTATACTATGTGTGATGGTTAATTTTCTCTGTCAACTTGACTGGGCCATGGGTAGCTCAGATATTTGGTCAAATATTATCTTCAGTGAATCAGTAGACTGAGTAAAGCAGATTGCCCTCCCCAATGTTGATGGGCCCCATCTGGTTAGTTGAAGGCCTGAATAGAACAAAATGGCAGAGTAAGAGAGAATTCCTTCTGCCTGGCTGCTTTCAAGTTGGGGTATTGTTTTTTTATCTGCCTTTATGAGTCTCAAGCCTGTCAGTTTCCAGACTGGAACGACACCCTCACCTCTCCTGGTTGTCCAGCTTGCTGACTACAGATCTGAGGACTTGTCAGCCTCTTTAACCATGTGATCCAATTCCTTCTTTTAAATCTACATATACATTTATATGTAAAGAGATTTATATTGGCTTTTTCTCTGGAGAATTCTGACTAGTAGACTATGGATGGGCCATTACTTCTTTGACCATTCCCCAATTATAGGTCATTTATATTGTTTTCAATTTGCCTATTTTAAATAATGCTAAATCCATGTGGCTGGAATGGACTTATTTCCTTAGGAGATATTCCTAGGAGCAGAATACCTGAGATGAATTATAAACATTTAAAATCTTACCTTTTGATCTATATTTCAAATTTCCCTTCCAAAAAGGCTTTTCTAGCTTTCATTCTAATCAACAACATATCAACAGTGGCTATTTGCCTATACGCACATGCACATTGGATATTAAAAATATTTTTAATTTGATAATCGAAAGTAAATGGCTGCCATGTCAATATTACTTTAAATTGCATTTACTTGCTTAATTTGAATTTACTGAGTTACCAAAAATGTTGAGTTTTTTTTTAATGTCTTTATTGAGCATTTGTGTTTATTGTTCGTTGAAATATTTTACCCATTTTTCTATCAGGTAATGCCTTTTTCCTGCTGATTAGTAGTTGTTATTTATATACCATTGATATAAATCTTATATTTGTTATATAGGTTACAAATATTTGCTCCTGGTCTGTCACTTGTTTTTATTATTGTTTATGACATCTTCATAGCAGGAAGGTCATGGAATAGTGGTTGTTTGCTCTGGAATCAGACAGCCTAGGTTCAAATCTTACTTCTACAACTTACTAGCTATATAATTTTGGGAAAAATCACTAGTGCTTTTTAAGACTTAGTCTGAGCTCTTAAAGGAGGGATTTGTTACAGTGGTACCCAGATCTTGAATTGCTGTGAGCATTAAACGAGACAGTTTATGGAAAGTCCTAACCACATATCCAGTCCTTTTTGTAGATTTTGGAAGCAACTAATTTTCTACATTAAATTCTTTCCTGCTTAAAATAACTAGTGTGGTCTCCATTTTCTATGGTAGAATACTGTGCTACACCATTCAAAGATTGAATGTTCTCCTATATTTTTGAAACTTTAAATTTTTGTTTTTGATATGTATTTCTTTAGTCCATCTAGAATTAATCTTGACTATTGTCTGAGAGAGTAATCTAACTTTAAAAATGATAAACCATTGTCCCAACATCATTTATTAATTAGTCTCCTTTCTCTGCTACTTAAATGACATATTAATCATATACTAACTTCTCTTATGAAGGGGATCTGATAAATTGAAGTATTATTGTATTAGAATAAAAATTACAGTAGTATGTAGTGAAATGCCTATGATTGCATTTGGATGAATGAGCCTTTCAACAAGGGGAAACACATTTTTTTGGACATGGTTGCTTTCAGTCACTCTGTGTAGTTGCCTGGTATCAAGATATAGGTGAATGACAGAAATAAGATAAAGAGGGAGAAGACCACATGATGTAGTATACTTTCAAACACAGAAGACTGAGCCAAAAGCAGGCACTACCTAGGGAAAATGTCCACTCTTAGGTATGTCCACTCTGATTAGAGGCAATCTTCTTCATTCATAACTATATTATACTTAATAAGAAGACCACTGAAAAAATCCAAGGAACTCTAACAAAGAACACATTTCTGTGTAGTTTAGTCACTTTTACCTTGGGGAAAGTACAAACATATTTGGGTTGGACAGTAAACAAAGACCAAATTTACAAGTAGATGGACTTTGGGGGTATTTAGAAGTCTGGAATACTGCATATACCTACTATTTTCCTTCTGACTTGGTCAGAATTTTCAAATTCACCTGTTGCCTCATCTGTTTTCCCTACCAGCATTTCTTCAAGGAAGACAGTAGAACTCATTCTCCCCATAGCATATGGGCACTGGTCAGGAATTGGAGCAATTGAAAACTGCTTGAATTACTATCTTTCCTGGTGCTGACAAGAGGTGTCAAGTTCAATCCAAGGCCCTTAGAAGGGGTAAAAAAGACTGCCAATTACAATGTCCCTTGGTTTGTTGCTGTAGTCTTTTTATAAACTTGTCTACTTTAGTACCAACACCGAAGTGTTAAAATTACTATGACATTATAAAATTTGTTAATATCTGGTAGGCAAAACTCCTTCATGGGTCTCCTTCTTAAAATTCTTTTCTTGGTGACTTCATGCATAATTTCCTGGCTAAGTAAACTTTAGAATCATCCTTTCAAATTTCATAAAGTATCATTTTAAGCTTTTGATTGACATTTATTTGCATTTACAAATTAAATTTCTGGAGAATTGCCCTCCTTACAGTTTCAAGTCTTTCCTTTCAAATTATGGTATGTCTCTGTTTAGCATTTCCTTCAGTTTTTCAGTAAAGTTTTATCTTCTTTTGTATGAATCTCATACATTTCCCATTAGGTCTACTGCTATGTATCTTGTTGCTATTGTGAATGGCAGTTTTTTTGCACTGCATTTTCTCTGAAGTCATTGTTAATCTATAATGAAGTTGCTAGGTTTTGTATGTTGATTTTACATCCACACCCCTTAGTTCTAATCATTTTTACATTGCTTTTCTTGGATTTTTAGGGAGACAATTATTATATTTCCAAATAATAATAGTTTTATCTCTTCCTTTCCAATAATTGCACCATTTTTCAATGTCTTGTTTCATTCTGCAGTAACTCCAGAATAATGATAAAAGATGGCACTAATAATCACATTAAGAACATTAAAAGGATCATACACCATGATCAAGTGGGGTTTATACCAAGAATGCAAGGATTCTTCAGTATACACAAATCAATCAATGTGATAAACCATATTAACAAATCGAAGGATAAAAACCATATGATCATCTCAATAGATGCAGAAAAAGCTTTCAACACCCATTTATGATAAAACCTTCCAGAAAGTAAGCATAGAGGGAACTTACCTCAACATAATAAAGGCCATATATGACAAACCCACAGCCAATATCGTTCTCAAAGGTGAAAAACTGAAACCATTTCCTCTAAGATCAGGAACAAGACAAGGTTGTGCACTCTCACCACTATTATTCAACGTAATTTTGGAAGTTTTAGCCACAACAATCAGAGAAGAAAAAGAAACAAAAGGAATCCAAATCGGAAAAGAAGAAGTAAAACTGTCACTATTTGCAGATAACATGATACTATACATAGAGAATCCTAGAGATGCTACCAGAAAACTACTAGAGCTAATCAATGAATTTCGTAGGGTAGCAGGATAAAAAATTAATGCACAGAAATCTCTTGCATCCTGTACACTAATGATGAAAAATCTGAAAGAGAAATTAAGGAAACACTCCCATTTATCACTGCAGCAAAAAGAATAAAATACTTAGGAATAAACCTACTTAAGGAGACAAAAGACCTGTATGCAGAAAACTATAAGACACTGATGAAAGAAATTAAGATGATACCAACAGATGGAGAGATATACCATGTTTTTGGATTGGAAGAATCAACATTGTAAAAGTGACTCTACTACCCAAAGCAATCTACAGATTCAGTGCAACCCCTATCAAACTACCAATGGCATTTTTCACAGAACTAGAACAAAAAATTTCACAATTTGAATGTAAACACAAAATACCCCGAATAGCCAAAGTAATCTTGAGAAAGAAGAACAGAGCTGGAGGAATCAGTCTCCTGGACTTCAGACTATACTACAAAACTACAGTAATCAAGACAGTATGGTACTGGCACGAAAATAGAAATATAGATCAATGGAACAGGATAGAAAGCCCAGAGATAAACCCACACACTTATGGTCACCTTATTTTTGATAAAGGAGGCAAGAATATACAATGGAGAAAAGACAGGCTCTTCAGTAAGTGGTGCTGGGAAAGCTGGACAGCTACATGTAAAAGAATGAAATGAGAGCACTCCTTAACACCATAAAATAAACTCAAAATGGATTAAAGACCTAAATGTAAGGCCAGACACTATAAAACTCTTAGAGGAAAACATAGGCAGAACACTATGACATAAATCACAGCAAGATCCTTTTTGACCCACCTCCTAGAGAAATGGAAATAAAAACAAAAATAGACAAATGGGACCTAATGAACCTTAAAAGCTTTTGCACAACAAAGGAAACCATAAACAAGACCAAAAGACAACCCTCAGAATGGGAGAAAATATTTGCAAATGAAGCAACTGACAAAAGATTAATCTCCAAAATTTACAAGCTGCTCATGCAGCTCAATATCAAAAAAACAAACAAACAAATCCAAAAATGGGCAGAAGACCTAAACAGACATTTCTCCAAAGAAGATATACAGATTGCCAACAAACATATGAAAGGATGCTCAACATCATTAATCATTGGAGAAATGCAAATCAAAACTACAATGAGGTATCACCTCACACCAGTCAGAATGACCATCATCAAATCTACAAACAATAAATGCTGGAGAGGGTGTGGAGAAAAGGAAACCCTCTTGCACTGTTGGTGGGAATGTAAGTTGATACAGCCCCTATGGAGAACAGTATGGAGGTTCCTTAAAGAACTAAAAATAGAACTACCATACGACCCAGCAATCCCACTACTGGGCATATACCCAGAGAAAACCATAATTCAAAAAGAGTCATCCCGGAGGAAGATGGCGGAAGAGTAAGACGCGGAGATCACCTTCCTCCCCACAGATACATCAGAAATTCATCTACACGTGGAACAACTCCTACAGAACACCTACTGAACGCTGACAGAAGACCTCAGACCCCCCCAAAAGGCAAGAAGCTCCCCACATACCTGGGTAGGGCAAAAGAAAAAAAGAATAAACAGAGACAATAGGATAGGGACGGGACCTGCACCAGTGGGAGGGAGCCGTGAAGGGGGGAAGGTTTCTACACACTACAAGCCCCTTCGCGGGCGGAGACTGCAGGTGGCGGAGGGGGAAAGCTTCGGAGTAGCGGAGGAGAGCACAGCAACAGGGGTGCGGAGGGCAAAGCGGAGAGATTCTGGCACAGAGGACCGGTGCCCTCAGGCACACACCAGCCCGAGAGGCTTGTCTGCTCGGCCGCCGTGGCGGGCGGGGCTGGGAGCTGAGGCTCGGGTATCGGCTTTCAGTCGGAGCGCAGGGAGAGGACTGGGGCTGGCGGCAGGAAGAGAGCCTGAAGGGGTTAGTGCACCACGGCTAGCCCGGAGGGAGTCCGGGGAAAGGGTCTGGAGCTGCTGAAGAGGCAAGAGGCTTTTTTCCCTTTTGTTTCCTGGTGCGCGAGGAAAAGGCATTAAGAGGGCTGCTTGGGGAAGCGCCGGAGACAGGCGCGAGCCGCGGGTAAGGCGCGGACCTCGGAGACGGGTGTGGGCCGCCGCCGCCGCCGCCCGCCGCCGCGGCCCGCCGCCGCCGCCGCCGCCGCCGCCGCCACCGCGGCCCGCCGCCGCCGCCGCGGGCCGCCGCCGCCGCCGCTGCCGCCGCCGCCGCGGGGCCTGTGTGCGAGCGCGGGTCACTGTCCGCCCCGCCTTCCGGGGGGCCTGTGCACCCCGCCACTGCCGGGGTCCCCGAGACCCGGGGACGGCGTTCCCCGGAAAGCGCACGGAGCGCCACAGGCTGCTGCAACGTCACGCCGGCCTCTGCCACCACAGGCCCGCCCCACACTGCGCGCCCCTCCCTCCCCTCTGCCTAAGTGAGCCAGAGCCCCCGAATCAGCGGCTCCTTTAAACCCGTCCTGTCTGAGCGAAGAACGGACGCCCTCCGGCGACCTACGCGCAGAGGCGGGGCCAGGTCCAAGGCTGAGACCCGGGAGCTGTGAGAGCAGAGGCAGGGAAATCTCTCTGTGCAGCCTCGGAGGCAGCGGATTAAAGCTCCACGGTCCATTTGATGTGCCCTGCGTCTGTGGAGTGCATGAATGGACAGCGAATCATCCCAAATTGAGGAAGGGGACTTTGAGGACAAGACTTAAGACTTTCCCCCCTTTTCCTCTTTTTACAACGAATTATTCCAAATTAAGGAGGTGGACTTAGAGAGCAAGATTTTAGACTTCTCGCCCTTTTCCTCTTTTTACAACGAATTATCCCAAATTGAGGAGGTGGACTTGGAGAGCAAGATTTTTGATTTTTCCCCCTGCTCTCTTTTTGTGAATGTGTATGTGTAATCTTCTGTGTAAGATTCTCTCTGTATAGCTTTGCTTCCACCATATGTCCCAGGGTTCTATCGGTCCGGTTTTTTTTTTTTTTTTTTTTTTCAATAATTACTTTCTAATTTTAATAACGCTACTATATTTCATACTTTATTCTATTTTACTTTACCTGCTCTTTCTTTTTTTCCTACTCTCCCTTCCCCCCTCCCTCCGCTCCTCCTTTCCTTCTTTCTTTTTCTTTCCTCCCTCGCACCCTACTTCTTTCCACTTTCTTTTTCTTTCCTTCCTCCCTCCCTCCTGTCTTTCTTCCTTTCCTTCCTCCCTCCCTCCCTCCTTTCTTTCCTTCTTTCTTTCCATCCTTCCTCCCTCCCTCCCTCCTTTCTTTCTTCCTTCCTTCCTTCCTTCCTTTCTTCCCTTCTTCCTTTCTTTCCCTCTCTCTTTCTTTCTTCTACTAATTCTTTCTTTCTACTTTTTCTCCCTGTTATTCTGAGCCGGGTGGATGAAAGGCTCTTGGTGCTGCAGCCAGGAGCCAGTGCTGTGCCTCTGAAGTGGGAGAGCCAACTTCAGGACACGGGTCCACAAGAGACCTCCCAGCTCCACATAATATCAAGCAGCGAAAATCTCCCACAGATCTCCATCCCAACACCAGCACCCAGCTTCAGTCAACGACCAGCAAGCTACAGTGCGGGTCACCCTATGCCAAGCAACTAGCAAGGCAGGAACACAAGCCCACCCATTAGCAGAGAGGCTACCTAAAAACATAATAAGGCCATAGGCACCCCAAAACACACCACCAGACGTGGACCTGTCCACCAGAAAGACAAGATCGAGCCTCAACCACCAGAGCACAGGAATTAGTCCCCCCCACCAGGAAGCCTACACAACCTACTGAAACAACCTTAGCCACTGGGGTCAGACACCAAAAACAACGGGAACTACGAATCTGCAGCCGGCAAAAAGGAGACCCCAAACACAGTAACATAAGCAAAATGAGAAGGCAGAAAAACACACAGCAGGTGAAGGAGCAAGATAAACACCTACCAGACCTAACAAATGAAGAGGTAATAGGCAGTCTACCTGAAAAAGAATTCAGAATAATGATAGTAAAGCTGATCCAAGATTCTATTTCCAAGATCCATAATCTTGGAAATAGAATAGACAACATGCAAGAAACAGTTAACAAGGACCTAGAAGAACTAAAGATGAATCAAGCATCGATTAAAAACACAATAAATGAAATGAAAAATACTCTAGATGGGATCAATAGCAGAATAACTGAGGCAGAAGAACGGATAAGTGAGGTGGAAGATAAAATAGTGGAAATAACTGATGCAGAGCAAAATAAAGAAAAAAGAATGAAAAGAACAGAGGACAGTCTCAGAGACCTCTGGGACAACATTAAACGCACCAACATTCGAATTATAGGGGTTCCAGAAGAAGAAGAGAAAAAGAAAGGGACTGAGAAAATATTTGAAGAGATTATAGTTGAAAACTTCCCCAATATGGGAAAGGAAATAGTTAATCAAGTCCAGGAGGCACAGAGAGTCCCATACAGAATAAATCCAAGGAGAAATACACCAAGACACATATTAATCAAACTGTCAAAAATTAAACACAAAGAAATCATATTAAAAGCAGGAAGGCAAAAACAACAAATAACACACAAGGGAATCCCCATCAGGTTAACAGCTGACCTCTCAGCAGAAACCCTACAAGCCAGAAGGGAGTGGCAGGACATAATTAAAGTGATGAAGGAGAGAAACCTGCAACCTAGATTACTCTACCCAGCAAGGATCTCATTCAGATTTGATGGAGAAATTAAAACCTTTACAGACAAGCAAAAGCTGAGAGAGTTCAGCACCACCAAACCAGCTTTACAACAAATGCTAAAGGAACTTCTCTAGGCAAGAAACACAACAGAAGGAATATACCTACAATAACGAACCCAAAGCAATTAAGGAAATGGGAATAGGAACATACATATCAATAATTACCTTAAATGTAAATGGACTAAATGCTCCCACCAAAAGACACAGAGTGGCTGAATGGATACAAAAACAAGACCCATATATATGCTGTCTACAAGAGACACACTTCAGACCTAGAGACACATACAGATTGAAAGTAAAGGGATGGAAAAAGATATTCCATGCAAATGGAAATCAAAAGAAAGCTGGAGTAGCAATTCTTATATCAGACAAAATAGACTTTAAAATAAAGACTATTAGAAGAGACAAGGAAGGACACTACATAACGATAAAGGGATCGATCCAAGAAGAAGATATAACAATTGTAAATATTTATGCACCCAACATAGGAGCACCTCAATACATAAGGCAAATACTAACAGCCATAAAAGGGGAAATCGACAGTAACACAATCATAGTAGGGGACTTTAACACCCCACTTTCACCAATGGACAGATCATCCAAAATGAAAATAAATAAGGAAACACAAGCTTTAAATGATACATTAAACGAGATGGACTTAGTTGATATTTATAGGACATTCCATCCAAAAACAACAGAATACACATTTTTCTCAAGTGCTCATGGAACATTCTCCAGGATAGATCATATCTTGGGTCACAAATCAAGCCTCGGTAATTTTAAGAAAATTGAAATTGTATCAAGTATCTTCTCCGACCACAATGCTATGAGACTAGACATCAATTACAGGAAAAGATGTGTAAAAAATACAAACACATGGAGGCTAAACAATACACTACTCAATAACGAAGTGATCACTGAAGAAATCAAAGAGGAAATTAAAAAATACCTAGAAACAAATGACAATGGAGACACGACGACCCAAAACCTATGGGACGCAGCAAAAGCAGTTCTAAGGGGGAAGTTTATAGCAATACAATCCCACCTTAAGAAACAGGAAGCATTTCGAGTAAACAACCTGACCCTGCACCTAAAGCAATTAGAGAAAGAAGAACAAAAATACCCCAAAGCTAGCAGAAGGAATGAAATCATAAAGATCAGATCAGAAATAAATGAAAAAGAAATGAAGGAAACGATAGCAAAGATCAACCAAACTAAAAGCTGGTTCTTTGAGAAGATAAACAAAATTGACAAACCATTAGCCAGACTCATCAAGAAAAAAAGGGAGAAGACTCAAATCAATAGAATTAGAAATGAAAAAGGAGAAGTAACAACTGACACTGCAGAAATACAAAAGATTATGAGAGATTACTATAAGCAACTCTATTCCAATAAAATGGACAACCTGGAAGAAATGGACACATTCTTAGAAATGCACAACCTGCCAAGACTGACTCAGGAAGAAATAGAAAATATGAATAGACCAATCACAAGCACTGAAATTGAAACTGTGATTAAAAATCTTCCATCAAACAAAAGCCCAGGACCAGATGGCTTCACAGATGAATTCTATCAAACATTTAGAGAAGAGCTAACACCTATCCTTCTCAAACTCTTCCAAAATATAGCAGAGGGAGGAACACTCCCAAACTCATTCTACGAGGCCGACATCACCTTGATACCAAAACCAGGCAAGGATGTCACAAAGAAAGAAAACTACAGGCCAATATCACTGATGAACATAGATGCAAAAATCCTCAACAAAATACTAGCAAACAGAATCCAACAGCACATTAAAAGGATCATACACCATGATCAAGTGGGGTTTACCCCAGGAATGCAAGGATTCTTCAATATACACAAATCAATCAATGTAATACACCATATTAACAAGTTGAAGGAGAAAAACCATATGATCATCTCAATAGATGCAGAGAAAGCTTTTGACAAAATTCAACACCCATTTATGATAAAAACCCTGTAGAAAGTAGGTATAGAGGGATCTTTCCTCAACATAATAAAGGCCATATATGACAAACCCACAGCCAACATTGTCCTCAATGGTGAAAAACTGAAACCATTTCCACTAAGATCAGGAACAAGACAAGGCTGCCCACTCTCACCACTCTTATTCAACATAGTTTTGGAAGTTTTAGCCACAGCAATCAGAGAAGAAAAGGAAATAAAAGGAATCCAAATTGGAAAAGAAGAAGTAAAGCTGTCACTGTTTGCTGATGACATGATACTATACATAGAGAATCCTAAAGATGCTACCGAAAAACTACTAGAGCTAATCAATGAATTTGGTAAAGTAGCAGGATATAAAATTAATGTACAGAAATCTCTGGCATTCCTGTACACTAATGATGAAAAATCTGAAAATGAAATCAAGAAAACACTCCCATTTACCATCGCAACAAAAAGAATAAAATATCTAGGAATAAACCTACCTAAGGAGACAAAAGACCTGTTTGCAGAAAACTATAAGACACTGATGAAAGAAAGTAAAGATGATACAAATAGATGGAGAGATATACCATGCTCCTGGATTGGAAGAATCAATATTGTGAAAATGACTCTACTACCCAAAGCAATCTACAGATTCAATGCAATCCCTATCAAACTACCAATGGCATTTTTCACAGAACTAGAACAAAAAATTTCAAAATTTGTTTGGAAAAACAAAAGGCCCCGAATAGCTAAAGCAATCTTGAGAACGAAAAACGGAGCTGGAGGAATCAGGCTCCCTGACTTCAGACTATACTACAAAGCTACAGTAATTAAGACAGTCTGGTACTGGCATAAAAACAGAAAGATAGATCAGTGGATCAGGATAGAAAGCCCAGAGATAAACCCACGCACATATGGCCAACTTATCTTTGATAAAGGAGCCAGGAATGTACAGTGGAGAAAGGACAGCCTCTTCAATAAGTGGTGCTGGGAAAACTGGACAGGGATATGTAAAAGTTTGAGATTAGATCATTCCCTAGCACCATACACAAAAATAAGCTCAAAATGGATTAAAGACCTAAATGTAAGGCCAGAAACTATCAAACTCTTAGAGGAAAACATAGGTAGAACACTCTATGACATAAATCACAGCAAGATCCTTTTGGACCCACCTCCTAGAGAAATGGAAATAAAAACAAAGATAAACAAATGGGACCTAATGAAACTTCAAAGCTTTTGCACAGCAAAGGACACCATAAACAAGACCAAAAGACAACCCTCAGAATGGGAGAAAATATTTGCAAATGAAGCAACTGACAAAGGATTAATCTCCAAAATTTATAAACAGCTCATGCAGCTCAATAGCAAAAAAACAGACAACCCAATCCAAAAATGGGCAGAAGACTTAAATAGGCATTTCTCCAAAGAAGATATACAGACTGCCAACAAACACATGAAAGAATGCTCAACATCATTAATCATTAGAGAAATGCAAATCAAAACTACAATGAGATATCATCTCACACCAGTCAGAATGGCCATCATCAAGAAATCTAGAAACAATAAATGCTGGAGAGGGTGTGGAGAAAAGGGAACACTCTTGCACTGCTGGTGGGAATGTGAATTGGTACAGCCACTATGGAGAACGGTATGGAGGTTCCTTAAAAAACTACAAATAGAACTACCATATGACCCAGCAATCCCACTACTGGGCATATACCCTGAGAAAACCATAATTCAAAAAGATTCATGTACCAAAATGTTCATTGCAGCTCTATTCACAATAGCCCGGAGATGGAAACAACCTAAGTGTCCATCATCGGATGAATGGATAAAGAAGATGTGGCACATATATACAATGGAATATTACTCAGCCATAAAAAGAAACGAAACTGAGCTATTTGTAATGAGGTGGATAGACCTAGAGTCTGTCATACAGAGTGAAGTTAGTCAGAAAGAGAAAGACAAATACCGTATGCTAACACATATATACGGAATTTAAAAAAAAAATGTCATGAAGAACCTAGGGGCAAAACGGGAATAAAGACACAGACCTACTTGAGAATGGACTTGAGGATATGGGGAGGGGGAAGGGTAAGCTGTGATAAAGCGAAAGAGAGGCATGGACATATATACACTACCAAACGTAAGGTAGATAGATAGTGGGAAGCAGCCGCAGAGCACAGGGAGATCAGCTCGGTGCTTTGTGACCGCCGGGAGGGGTGGGATGGGGAGGGTGGGAGGGAGGGAGATGCATGAGGGAAGGGATGGGGGAACAGATGTATATGTATGACTGATTCACTTTGTTATAAAGCAGAAACTAATTAAAAAAATAAATAAATAAACTTTACTTAAAAAAAAAAAAAAAAAAAAGAGTCATGTATGACAATGTTCATTATATCTCTATTTACAATAGCCAGGACATGGAAGCAACCTAAGTGTCCATTGACAGATGAATGGATGAAAAAGATGTGGCACATATGCAC
Organism: Mesoplodon bidens; assembly: GCF_964165515.1. Classification (NCBI taxonomy): domain Eukaryota; kingdom Metazoa; phylum Chordata; class Mammalia; order Artiodactyla; family Ziphiidae; genus Mesoplodon; species Mesoplodon bidens. Next base: position 142,010,566 of record NC_138161.1, read on the forward strand.
AGTGGAATATTACTCAGCCTTAAAAAGAAATGAAATTGAGTTATTTGTAGTGACGTGGATGGACCTGGATGGAGTCTGTCATACAGAGTGAAGTAAGTCAGAAAGAGAAAAACAAATACCGTATGCTAACACATATATATGGAATCCAAAAAAAAAAAAAGGTTCTGAAGAACCTAGGGGCAGGACAGGAATAAAGACACAGATGTAGGGAATGGACTTGAGGACACAGGGAGGGGAAGGGTAACCTGGGACGAAGCGAGAGAGTGGCATGGACTTATATATACTACCAAATGTAAAATAGATAGCTAGTGGGAACCAGCTGCACAGCACAAGGAGATCAGCTTGGTGCTCTTTGACTACCTAGAGGGGTGGGATACAGAGAGAGGGAGAGAGACGCAAGAGGGAGGAGATATGGGGATGTATGTATATATATAGCTGATTCACTTTGATATAAAGCAGAAACTAACACACTATAGTAAAGCAATTATACTCCAGTAAAGAGGTTAAAAAAAAAAGAAGTGGCTAAACAAAGTTCTCTAGACAGAAAGGAAATGAGAAAGACAGAAACTTGGCACATCAGAAATGAAGAAAGGGCACAACAAGCAAAAATACAGATAAATGCAATAAGCTTGCCTCCTGCTCTTGAATTTTCTAAATCATGTTTGAGGACTGAAGCAAAAATTGTAATACTGACTGATGCAGTTCTAAATGTATATAAAGGAAATAATTAAGACAACTATTTTATAAACAGGGAAGGGTAATGGGATATAAAATGAAGTTACATTATTATATTTTAGCTGAACTGGTGAAATGAGAGCAACAGTACACTGTAATAAGATATATATTTATATCTTATATATATATACCATATATATATATATTATATATATATATATATACAGGCATACCTCATTTTAATATGCTTCACTTTATTGTGCTTTGCAGATATTGTGTTTTCTTACAAATTGAAGGTTTGTGGCAATCTTGCATTGAGCAATTCTGTTAGTACCATTCTTCCAACAGTACTTGCTCACCTCATCTCTGTATCAGATTTTGGTAACTCTCACAACATTTTAATTTTCTGTTTATTATTATATTTGTTATGGTGATCTGTGAGCAGTGGTCTTTGATGTTACAATTATGACTAGCTGAAGACTCAGATGATGGTTAGAATTTTTTAGCAATAAAGTTTTTTTAAATTAAAATATGTACATAGTTCTTTAGACATAATGCTATTGCACACATAATAGATTACAGTATAGTGTAAACATAACTTTTCTATGCACTGGGAAGCCAAAAACTTTGTGTGACTTTCTTTATTGTGATATTTGCTTTATTTTGGTGATCTGAAACTGAACTCAAAATATCTCTGAGGTGTGCCTGTGTGTGTGTGTGTGTGTGTGTGTGTGTGTGTGTAGGTATATAATCTAATACCTAGAAATACTACCAAAATAAGCTATACAAAGTGATATACTCAAGAATACTATCAATAAATCAAAGTAGAATTTAAAAAAAAATGTTCAACTACCCCATGGAATGCAGGAAAAAGAAAACAGAAGAACAAGCACAAAACAAAAAAGTAAAACAGCAGAATTGAACCCTAACATAATAATTACATTAAATGTGAATGGCTTAAATACACTGACTAAAAGACAGAAATTCTCAGAGTGGATTAGAAAACCTGATCCAGCAATACACTACCTATAAGAAATTAACTTCAGGGGCTTCCCTGGTGACGCAGTGGTTGAGAGTCCGCCTGCCGATGCAGGGGACACGGGTTCATGTCCCAGTCCAGGAAGATCCCACATGCTGCAGAGTGGCTAGGCCCATGAGCCATGGCCGCTGAGCCTGCACGTCCCGAGCCTGTGCTCCGCAATGGGAGAGGCCACAACAGTGAGAGGCCCGTGTACCACAAAAAAAAAAAAGAAAGAAATTAACTTCAAATATTATGATACAGGAAAGTCAAGAGTAAAAGGATATAGAAAGATATATCATAAAAATATAAATCAGAGGAAAACAGGAGTTGATAAATTAATATTGGCAATCAGAGAAAATAGACTTCAGAGCAAATAAAATTACCAGAGACAGAGAAAGACATAATATAATGATAAAAGAGTCATTCCCCAAGAAGACACAGCAATCCTAAATCCATATGCACTAAACAACAGAACCAACATATACGAAGCAAAACTTGACAGAAATGAAAGGAGAGTAAAGTAAGTCAGAAAGAGAAAAACAAGTATCATATATTAACATGTATATGTGGAATCTAGAAAAATGGTATAGATGATCTTATTTGCAAAGCAGAAATAGAGACAGAGATGTAGAGAACAAATGTATGGATACCAAGGGGGAAGGGGGTGTGGGAGGAATTGGGAGATTGAGATTGACATATATACACTATTGATATTATGTATAAAATAGATAACTAATGAGAACATACTGTATAGCACAGGGAACTATACTTAGTGCACTGTGGTGACCTAAATGGGAAGGAGATCCAAATAAAGGAGACATATGTATGTGTGTAACTGATTCATTTTGCTGTACAGTAGAAACTAACACAACATTGTAAAGCAGCTATACTCCAATATAAAATTAATTTTAAAAAAGGAGAAATAGATAAATCAACAGTTGTATTTGGAGACTTCAAAAACCCTCTTTAAGAAACTGATAAAACTTCTCCACAGAAGATGAACAAGGGTACAAAACTCAGTAACCAACAGGCCTTAATTGACATTTATAGAACACTCCACCCAACAAAAGTATAATATACATTCTTTTCAAGTGCCTACAGAACATGAACCAAAATATACCATATCCTGGGCCATAATACAAATCTCAACAGATTTTTAAAAATTGGAAACATATAGACGGTGTTCTCTGCCACATGGAATCAGACTTGAAATCAAAAACAGAAAGATAATAGTAAAATCTCCAAATACTTGGAAAAAAAAACAACACACTTCTAAATAACCCATGGATCAAAGAGGATATCTCAAGAGAAATACTGTACAAAAATTTACTGAACTGAATGAAAATGAAATACATCAATAGTCGTGGGATACAGCTAGAGCAGTGCTGACAGGAAAACTCACAGCACTAAATTCATACATCAGAAAATCAAACAAGTCTCAAAAATCAATAATCTAAGCTCCCAACCAAAGAAATGAAGAAAAAAAGAGCAGATAAATCCAAAATGCACAGAAAGAAAGAAATAAAAAATACATTGAATGAAACTGATGACAGATGAAACTGAAATGAAACTGACAATGAAACTGAAAACAGAAAAGCAACAAAAAATTAATGAACTAAAAACCCAGTTCTCTGTAAAGATCAATAAAATTCATAAACCTTAGCAAGGTTGCCAAAGAGGGGGAAAAAGAAAGATGACACAAATTGCCAAAGGGGTGGGGAGGGGGGGAAGATGACACAAATTGCTAATATCAGCAATGAAACGCGGAGTATCACTACTGACTCTGCAGACATCAAAGGGCAACTGGGTAACATTATAAACAACACTACACCCGTAAATTTGACAACTTAGATGAAATGGACCAATTCCTCAAAAAGTACAAATTACCCAACTCACACAATAGAAACTAGATAATTCATATATCATACAACTTACCCATTTAAAGTGTACAATTCAATGGCTTTTAGTACTTTCACAGAGTTGCACATTCATTGCCACAATCAATTTTAATATATTTTTATTACCTCAAAATGAAACCCTACTCACTTTAACTATCACCCTGCATTCTCCCAATCCCACCTAGCCCTAGGAAAGTACTGACCTACTTTCTGTATCTATAGATTTGCCTATTCTGGACCATCCATATAAATAGATCATACAATATGTGGTCCTTTTTGACTGGCTTCTTTCACTTAGCACAATGTTTTCAAAGTTCATTAGTACATCTTTTATTTTCATTGCTGAATAATACATTTAATGCACAAGTTTTAATGCATATGTTTTCATTTCTTTTGGGGATATACTTGGGAGTACAATTGCCAGATCATATGGTAACTCTGTGTTTAACTATTTGAGGAATTGCAAGACTGTTTTCCAAAGCAGCTTCCTCATTTTACATGCCCACTAGCAGTGTATGAAAGTTCCAAATTTTCTAATACTTATTATTATCTGTCTTTTAAAATTATAGCCATCCTAGTGAGTGTGAAGTAGAATTAACCATTCCCTGATAACTAATGCTGTTGAGCATTTTTCTTGTACTTTTTAGCCATTTGTATATCCTGTTTGAGGAACTGTCTATTCAGTTACTTTGCCTACTTTTAATTGGGTTATTCACATTTTTATTGTTGACCTGTAATAATTCTTTACATATTCTGGCTACTAGATTTGCATCAGATACATGATTTGCAAATGCAATATTTTCTCACAAATTTTGTGTGTAATTTTTTAAATTTACCTGCTAATGTCCTTTGAAGGACAAGTTTTTAATCTTAATTAAGTTCAGTGGGTGTCATGTCTAAGAAAGCATTGCCTAATCCAAGGTCACAAATATTTACCCCTATGATTTTTCCTAACAGTTTTATAGTTTTAGCTCTTATATTTAGGTCTTTCATCCATTTTTAGTTAATTTTTATACATGGTGTGAGGTAGTTGCCCAACTTCACTCTTTTGCATGTGGATATCCAGTTGTCCCAACATTTGTTGAGCAATTATTCTTTCCCTATGGAATTGTCTCAGAACTCTTGTTGAAAATCAAATGACTATAGATTCATGGATTTTTTTTTCCTGGGCACACAATTCTGTTCCATTTATCTGTGTTTCTATTCTTATGCCAGTACCACATTATCTTGATTACTGTAGCTCTGTAGTAACTCATGAAACCAGGAAGTATGAGTCCTCCAACTTTGTTCTTTTTCAATATTTTTGGCTAGTCTTGTTCCCTTGAATTTCCACGTGAATTTTAGGATCAGCTTACATTTTGCAAAGAGGTTAGCTGGGATTGTGTTGAATCTGTACATCAATTTAGAAAGTATTATTGCCTTGACAATATTAAGTCTTCTGATCCATAATCATGGGATATCTTTCAATTTATTTAGGTCTTCTTTAATTTCTTCTAACAACAGAAGAGTATAAGCTTTGCATTTCTTTTGTTAAATTTTATTTCTTTTGTTTTATTTTATTCTTTTTTATGCTATTGTAAATGGAATTGTTTTCTTAATTTTATTTTTTTATTGCTCATTGCTATTGTACAGAAAAACAGTTGATTTATGGGTACTGATCTTGTACTCTGCAAGCTTACTGAACTCATTTATTAATTATAGTACTTTTTAAAGGATACTTTAGGGTTTTCTATGCAATATGACAAGATTATGTCATCTGCAAATAGAGATAGTTTTGCTTCTTCCTTTCCAATCTGGATGCCTTTTATTTCTTCTTCTTGAACTGACTAAATCTCCAGTATAATATTAAATAGAGGCTGTAAGAGTGGACATCCTTGTCTTGTTCCTGATCTTAGGAGGAAGACATTTAACATTTCACCATTAAGGATGATGTTAGCTCTGGGGTTTTCATAGACACCCTTTATCTTGTTGTGGAAATATCATTCTATTCCTACTTTGTTGAGTGTTTTTTGGTTTTGGGGTTTTTTTAATCATTAAGGGGTATTGAATTTTGGTCAAATGTTTATTCTGCATCTACTATGATAATCATGTGGTTTTTGCTTTTTATTCTATAATGTATTACATTAATTGATTTTCAGGTGTTAAATCAACTTTACATACCTGAGATAATTCCTACTTGGTCATGGTATACAATCCTTTTTATGTATTACTGGATTCAGTTTGCTAACAGTTTGTTGAGGGTGTTTGCATCCATATTCAAAAAATATATTGATGCCTAGTTTTATTTTCTTATAACATCTTTGTCTATTTTTTTGTATCACAGTTATACTGGACTCATAAAATGAATTAGAATGTGTCCCCACATTTTCTATTCTTTGGAAAAGTTAGGAAAATTTTTATATTAATTCTTCCTTAAATGTTTGCTGTAATTCCTTTGTGAAGCCAGCTGGTCCGGGGCTTTTCTTTGTGGGAAGTTTGTTGACGACTAATTCAATTTCTTTATTTGTTATAGGCTTATTGAGATTTTCTATTTCTTTTTTTTTTAATAGAGCTTTATTGCAGTATAACTGCTTCATAATACTGTGTTAGTTCCTCTTGTACACAAACGTTAATCAGCCATATGCATACATATATCCCCATATCCCCTCCCTCTTGCGTCTCCCTCCCTCCCACCCTCCCTATCCCACCCCTCTAGGTGGTCACAAAGCACCGAGCTGACCTCCCTGTGCTGTGCGGCTGCTTCCCACTAGCTAATTAATTTACATTCGGTCGTGTATAGATGTCGATGCCACTCTCACTTCGCCCCAGCTTCCCCCTCCCACCCCGTGTCCTCAAGTCCATTCTCTATGTCTACGTCTTTATTCCTGCCCTGCAACTAGGTTCATCAGTACCATTTTCTTTTTATAGATTCCATATATATGAGTTAGAATACAGTAGTTGTTTTTCTTTTTCTGACTTACTTCACTCTGTATGACAGACTCTAGGTCCATCCACCTCACTACAAATAACTCAGTTTCATTTCTCTTTATGGCTGAGTAATATTCCATTGTATACATGTGCCACATCTTCTTTATCCATTCATCTGTCAATGGACATTTAGGTTGGTTCCATGTCCTGGCTATTGCAAATTGTGCTGCAGTGAACATTGTGGTACATGTCTCTTTTTGAATTATGGTTTTCAATTTCAGGAGTCTGTGTCTTTCTAGGAATTTTTCCATTTCATCTAAGTTATCTAATTTGTGTCATATAGTTATTCATAGTATTCTCTTACAATTCTTTTTGTATCTGCATGGTCAGTAGTATTAGCCCCTCTTTTATTCTTGATTTTACTGATTTGAGACATCACTCTTATTTTTCTTGGTTAATTTAGCTAAAAGTTTGTCAATTTTGTTGATTTCTTCAAAGTAACAACTTTTGGTTTCACTGATTTTCTCTAGTGTTATTATATTCTCTATTTTATTAATGTTTGCTCTAATCCTTATTATGTCCTTTCTTCTGCCTGCTTTGGATTTACTTTTCTCTTTTTTTCCTGTGTCTTAAGATGGAAGTTTAAGTTGTTGATCTGAGATCTTCTTTTTAAGCATATAATTTTAATTGTGACTTCAGTTTTTAATTCATGGATTCTTTAGAAATTATTTCTTAACTCCCAAGTAGTGAAAATGGACATGAATTTTCCAAATACACTTTTGGTACAATTTTAAGTTTAATTCCACTGTCATCAGAAAACAGATTCTGTATGATTTCAATCCTTTGAAATTTGTTGAGGTTTTCTTTATAGCCAAATATACAGTCAATTTTTATAAATGTTCCATGGTGATTTAAAAGAATACCTATTCCACAGCTGGTGGGTAGAATGCTCATACATGTTCATATTTTCTTTAACTCTACTGACTTTCTGGTCTGTTTTTTAAAATCAGTCATTTAAAGATATACCATAATCACCCATTGTGACCCATGAACTTACCTAATCCTCCTTAATAGCTCTGTAAATTTTCACATATTTCATTCCATAAATTGAGCACATATAAATTTAGAATTGTTATATATTTATTTAGTTAAACATTTTGTAACTATAAAATGAACTTCTTTATCTCCAGTAATGATTTCATTGTTAAAGTCTATTTTGTTTGATATTAATATGACTACATCAGCTTCCTTTTGATTAATGTTTTATCTTCAACAGTTTTTATCCACATGTTTTACATGTGACTTTTATAAATACAGTACAGATGAGTTTTACTTTTTATTCAGCCTGAAGTCTTTTCACTAAATCATTTAGTCAATTTGATTTTAATATAATTACTGATATATTTGGGTTGAATTTACCATACCTGTTCTATTTCATTTTTCTCTCCCTTTCTGCCTTAAAAATGGTTTCGGGCTTCCCTGGTGGTGCAGTGGTTGAGAGTCTGCCTGCTGATGCAGGGGACATGGGTTCGTGCCCTGGTCTGGGAAGATTCCACATGGCACAGAGTGGCTAGGCCCGTGAGCCATGGCCTCTGAGCCTGGGCGTCCAGAGGCTGTGCTCCGCAACGGGAGAGGCCACAACAGTGAGAGGCCCGTGTACCGCAAAAAAAAAAAGAAAAAAAAAAGGTTTCTTAGTGTTTTTTATGATTTAATTTCCCACCATTATCTTGGAAACCATGTATTACTACACTATTATAATAATAACACTACAAATTACCACATGCATCCTTAAGTAATATTAATTGGTATTATACTCTTCACCCAGGCAACACAAAGTCATTAGAACTCTTCAGCTACATTTGCATACCCTCCCTGAATTTTATACCATTAAAATGTCATGCATTTTAATGTTCTGTAGAACATTTTAAACTTAATAACACATTGTAACTGTTTTATACATCAGTGTTTGTTTCTATTCACCTACATCGTTTTCACTGTGTTTCATTCTTCTTTTACCTCCATGCTTCTATCTAGGATCATTTTCTTTCTGCTTGAACAGCATCTTTACTTCTGGGTCACTTGGAGACAAATTCTCCAGTTTTCTTTGTTTGAAAACTTCTTTATTTTTCTTTCATTTTGGAAAGATATTTTTGCTAGATATAGATTTATAGGTTGGTGTTTACTTTCTTTCACACTCTGATATCATTGCACTGTTTTCTGGTTGCAACTGTTTCTATTAAGTGGCTAGGTGTCAGTCTAATTTATATTCCTTTGAAATAATCTGTCAGTTTTTTTCCTCTGATAGCTTGTGTATTCTTAGTTGTTTTTTTGTTTTGAGGAGTTTTACTATATGCCTAGGTATGGATTTCTCTATCTGGCTCAGGGCTGGCAGAACATCTTAAATCTGTGGCTCAATGTCATTCACCAGTTCTTGGTCAGCTCTCCTCCATCACCTCCTCCTGTCTTATTCTCTCCTTCTCTGACTCCAATTATACATATGCTAGAATCTCTCCCTGTATTTTCTGTGTCTCACAATCTTCTGCACTTCCTATATTTTGTCCCTTCATGTTTCATTAGTGCTGCTTTCTTCTGACCTACCTTCCAGTCCATTGATTCTCTCTTTGATATATGTAGTCTGACATTCATCTTGTCCAGTGAGCTCTCTAATTTGATGATTAAGTTTTTCAGTTCTATAAATTTCATGTGGCACTCTTTTCAGTTCTTTGTGGAAAAAAATCTCAATCTTGCTTTTTACCTCTTAGAGCCTACTAAACAGCTATCTTAAGGTCTATGTCTGGTCATTCTAATTATGAACAAGGCACCGTACCTCATGTTCTCCAAACATTATCTCACAACAAGAGTAACAGATTATTTTTTACAGAAGAAGAAACTGAGCCCCCCTTCCCCACAGTTTCTAGTAAAGCCAAGAACCAAACTCAAATCTTCCCAGTTGTAAAACGCATGGTCTTAACCATCTCATTACAGGGCCCTGGAAGTCCCAAATATCCAATTAAAACAGAGTTCAGAATTAATTTATCTCCCTACCAGAGTAAGATTTCTATGTCCTTGTGATTAGTTTTCCACCAAACCCCATCATAACATTATTCCTGAATGTTTTCTTTTCTATATACCTTCCCACATTTATTCATTTACTTATTTATCACTCAATAAGTATTTTTTTAGCATTTATCACACTGTTCTAGACCCTAAAGTTACTGGTAAATAAGGTGGTTTTCATCTCATGGAACTTCCATTTTAGTGGGAGATAACAGAACAGTGAACATGTAAGCAAATATATAAGAAGATATCCGGTAGCGATGAAGTCAATGAGGATATAAAATAGTCTAATATAGTAGACTGGGACAGTGAAGGATGCCTTTAGCTCATTGGTCAGGATAGACCTTCAGGGGAGGTGACATTTGAGCTGCAACTTGAATGAAAAGAGTATTCTAGGCAGAAGGAAGAATAAGTGCAAAGGCCCCAAAACTGAAAGATGCTTAGTGTATTTAATGGAGAGAAGAAAATTGGGTTTTGGCTGGAGCCGCATGCATGAAGAGAATGGTAGAGCATGAGGTAGAAAAGTTGGCAGGAATGGAAATCTGGGCACTATTGCAGTATTTGAGATAGAAAATGATGGCAGTAACTTTCACTTCAAGCTCTAAGGGAGTAACTGTGACCAGATTTCCCCTTCTACCATAATCCACTAGAAAAGTGGACAACATACATGAAACAATGATTTTCAGACATTGGGGAACAAGCAGCACAGAACCGTGATCCCTGTAAGGAAGAAGACAAATAAGGTGACTATGATCACCATAGCTCTTTGCCTCAGAACACATTCCAGACCACAAGGCAGCAAAGGGAATCCCAAGCTGAGCATGTGGTCTCATTGAGTTAAGGAGATAAATAGGTCTTCAGGGAGGTCGAGGTGGCTGGAAGTTACAGGGCAGTTTCAGAAAGGAGAGAGCTATTCAGCAAAAGAATTCTGGAAATTTCCATAGGGACTCTGTCTGAAAAACTGCATTTTTAAAAAAAACCCTCCTTCCCCCAGTTGATACTTGTGCACATTAAAGTTTGAGAATCACTGCTCTGGAGACTTAAGGAACCAGAACATTGAAGAAATGGATGTAATATCCTCAAGGGAATAGTCTGCATTTCTTATTACCACCTAAGTTGGTGATGACTTTCACTACTGCAAATATACACTGACCTCTCTGTTTTAAATAGAAGTGATAAAAGGGATCAGGAGGGTCTCTTGACTTGTGATAGTGAAGATTTCACAGGGTGGGAGAAAGAGTCTGTCGAAGAAGCTCTTCTTGACTCTCTCTGTTTCCATTCCGGAAGCCATACACTGATTAGGGTTTTTATCTCCTCAACCTGAAACATGTTCATAGGGACAGATATTTGCCTTTCCCAAGCGTGGGTGCATGTTTGTCTGCTTATTGGTTGGATGAGTGATTGAATAAATGAGTTAATTAAACTAGTGAGACCAGGATCTCAGAATAAGTCATTTGCCTTCCACTCTGCTGAGGTTGGGTGAGTAAGTCAGCCATATCAACTCCTGGTCTTGGGAGACTCCTTAAGGGTCCCTGATTGTCCATCCATCATTCACTCTTTCCCTCTAGCCCTGGTCAAGGTAGACAATGACCCTCCATTCTCCATGACCTGACTAATGCCAAACCCTGAGGCGGGGGACCATAGCTGAGAAAATTTTCTTTGACTGTCACTACTCCAAGGACCCAGCAGCCTGTCAAGGTTTGGGATGAAGTTTGGTTTTGAAAAGAGCAAGGAGAATGACATAATTTAAAAATCAAAGAAATTCATTTTAGTAGTAAAAGGTTAACAGCCTTTAGGAGGAACGATTTTTAATCACCCTCGTCTAGGCTCTATCACTGGAATCACCAGCCACCGAGTGAAATATGGCCCAACTGCAGCCACAAAACAGCTCCTAAAGACTGTTGTATTTAATCATGTCTGTGCACCACTTATGGATTTTCATTATGATTCCCGATGCTGTTGCGCTGGGTAAAATATTAATATCCATAGTAATGATGCATGAAGCTTGGAGTGTAATTTCTTCACTCTTCTTGTCTGATATTAAATTGTTACCACTTTATCATTTATGTAGAACTGCACGTTTCAATTAATCTTTCCATATCAGCAGCCCTGATTAATATAGATCATGATTCATAAGCTTATCGTCACTATAGTTTTAACAAATCATTTATAAAGATCTTAAATTTCAGGGTCTGGGAGGTGCAGCTGCTGTGTCCAATGTGCCTCTTTATTCTCTGTTCCAACAGTGCTGCTATACACCGGCTGTCACCTCCTGTTGAATAATTAATTTCAGGAAACCAAATTTGCCCAAGTCAAAAAAATAAAACGAGAATGAGGAGACTGGCGATTGGCAGGGCAACGGGCAATGTTTGTTCACCTTTCCATGCCCAGCCCGGATGCTGCCTGCTTCTCAACAGCCAGAACTGCTGCTCTGGGGGATGAACCACAGGTGTGGGGTGGGGGGAAGGCTTCTACTGGCTTCAGTGGACAATCCCAGCCAACACAGCCATCCCAGGACAGTTGTTGAGGTTTGATGGAGCATTGGATAACCTCCCAGGCAGCTGCTGCTGCTCACATGAATCTACAGACCTCATCAGACCTGGCATGGTGCCTGGAACCTTATGCTCATCCTGCAATTCACAGTCTAAGCTGTGTTCAGGGTAGGTTGAGGGTGAGCTGGGGAATGAGTGAGAGATTTTCGATCATTTTTATAAACACCAGAACCACTCAGGGTTTGGGCTATTTTATCAGAAAAGGCTACTGGGCCTCCAAGAGAGTTCTTTGGCCCACAGACATAGGGCCCATCCCTGGGGCCGTGAGGAGCCATTGCTGGGACCCCCCCCCACTGCCCTGCCCCCCAACCAACTTGAGGCCGGAGCAGATCCATGAGAAGAGCGCCCTTTCTTGAACAGGAAAAAGGAGAGCAGAGATAAAGCAGAGTTTATCGACTTTCTTGGGTCTGCATTCAAAGCTTAATTCCTATGGCTCAGACTTCTCAAGGGCTACATGTACTTAGAGAAACACCTGGAATTAAAAACAAACAAAACACTCTTCTGATAACTGGTAACTGCTCTGGTAACTAAAATGGTAAGATCTTGTTGATTTAAAATTTTTGAATATTTTGACTCAACCTCAATCAAGTCAGGTGATTTTTAAAAACTTGTTCTGAGTAAATTTGTGCCCTTTTGTTTGATCAGATTTGTACATCTTCTCCTATATATCTTCTCTGTGAAAGACACTGCCCTAGCCCTAAGGCTGGGGCCTACATCTTCACTTGAGTTTCCCCTGAAGCAGACTCCTAGACAAGAAGCAAGAGTATATTTCGGAGCTGATGCATGGAAACATCATCACAGGAGAGAGGAGGTGAGGCACAGCCAGGAAGGCAGCCAGTAGAGACTGCATTATCCAGTAAGGTACCGCTGTGAGGGCCCCGAGATAGCTCAATGGTACAACAAGGAAGCTGAGTCATTTCTTTACCAAGTCCCCATCTGTTAATGGAGGGGCTGATTTCTGGGTTATTAACATGCCCTCCTGACTTACCCTGTCTGTGAGCAGAGTGATTCCCAAAGCCAGAAATAAAAGCTCTCAGATGGCGTCTGCCTAGCAAGCAGACTTGATATGTTGAGGTGAGGGCCGAGAGGAGACAGCCAGAGCCAACAGCGCATCCTACAGCCACCCTCTAGTCCCACGCATTTGTTCACTCATTAATTCAAAGAGTAGCCAACACTCTCCAGACAGGAGATAACACTTACTGAGAAAGTCCACTCGTGCTGTGAAGCTTTCAAAAAAAAAAAAAAAGTTGCATAAACACATCTTACACATTTTATTTTAGCTAAAGCACACAAATGTACATTTAGTCACTATTATTTTGAGGTTGAACCAAGAGCTTCTCTTTTAATATACATGTGCTAACGGGGTCCTGCCCTCCTCTTCCTGTAAAAACCACACGCATGGAACGCATCCTCCCCCGCAGTTTCCAGATTCAGGTTCTATAAAGTACAGCAAGAACTTAAAGGTCATTTTTGAAACAATCTAACTGCAGAACCTCTCTAGATGTTTATGATTGCCCCCCAGTCTTTTAGAGTGGTTTTTCCCACATCTAATTCAACAGCTATTTTTTAGTGACTCACGTTTTATTGAGTCCAAAGCATTCAATTTAATGTTCAAAGAAGCGACAATTCTTCTTTTCACACTTATCATCAGTTTATGTAACATTTAATTCAATTTCATGGTTACAACATTAAGCACAACTGTCACACACAGATTTATCAACAAAGACAATTAACACTTGAAAAGGTACAGCCTGACTAGTGGAGGCCCAGACACGAGGGCCTCCTGTCGGCGAGCACTATTATTGCACGCCAGGCAAGTCTGCAGGGTTAACTCCTTTGGTCCTCCTCGCAACCTAGAGGGAGGGACTGTTGTTATATCCACTTTCCAGAAGGTTCCGAGCCCTGCTTGCTCAGGGATCCATGGCCAGTGAGTGGCAGAGCTTGGTCTCTAACCCAGGGAGTCACATGGTGACATCAGCCACAGTGTCATACTGCCCTGTCTAGAGAGTGGCCTGTAGCAGGGTAACCATGCTTTATCTTCCACACTGTGATACTTTTGAAAGTGTCACAGAGAGGGTACACTATTTTTTAAATTTATTTTATTGAAGTATAGTTGATTTACAATGTGTTAATTTCTACTGTACAGCAAGTGATTCCATTATACATATATAGGCTTTCCATTTTTTATTCTTTTCCATTATGGTTTATTACAGTATATTAAATATAGTTCCCTGTACTATACAGTAGGACCCTGTTATTTATTGATTCTATATATAATAGTTTGCATCTGTTAATCCCCAATTCCCAGTCCATCCGTACTCCATCCCCACTCCCCCTTGGCAACAACATGTCTGTTCTCCATGACTCTGAGCCTGTTTCTGTTTCATAGACTAAGTTCATTTGCAACATATTTTAGATTCCACATGTAAGTGATATCATATGATATCTGTCTTTCTCTTTCTGACTTACTTTACTTAGTATGATAATTTGTAGGTCCATCCATGTTGCTTCAAATTGCATCATTTCATTCTTTTTTATGGCTGAGTAGTATTCCACTGTATATATGTACTGCATCTTCTTTATCCATTCATCTGTTGATGGACATTTAGGTTGTTTCCATGCCTTGGCTATTGTGAATAGTACTGAAATGAATATACAGGTGCACATATTTTTTCACATTATAGTTTTCTTTGGATATGTGCCCAGGAGTGGGATTGCGGGATCATATGGTAACTCTATTTTTAGTTTTTTGAGGAACCTCCATGCTGTTCTCCATAGTGGCTGCACCAATTTACATTCTCACCAACAGTGTAGGAGGGTTCCCTTTTCTCCACACCCTCTCCGGCTTTTGTTATTTATATACTTTTTAATGAAGGCCATTCTGGAGAGGGTCCACTATTGATAATGACACCCAAGCCAGAGGTAAAACGGCACAGTCCTGAGTCAGGACATCTGACTCTTAACCGTGTGCATGGCCGGAAAAGAGGGAACTTAAGTGGGGACGAGTTAAGGGAGCTTTGGTAGGTGGAGTTTGGGGGAGCACAGAGGAGAGGGCCTCACGAGGCTTACAAATCAAGTGGAAGTAGAGTTTGTGGCACCTTAGTTATATTATAAGGTACATCAAGTGTCTGTAATATAAGGGTGTCAAGAAACGCGTGACCTAAAAACTGTTATGAGTGTTTAGAGGAGGGAGAGCATGTTTTCAACTCAGGAATCAAGGAAGCTTTTACAAAGCCCATGGCATTTCAGCTGGCCATGAATATGGGTAGGATTTGGAGTCATAAAGGAAAAGAGAAAACAGTCAGGTGGTGGGAAAACAAGCAAAGGCAAAGAGGTAAGAAGCCATGGGTGTTAATGAACGTTAAAGGATATTAAATGATGTTATTTGCCTCCCAGGTGGGGGTGACTGAATACTGGGTAGTGGGAGACAGAAGTAGCTTACAAGCTGAAGTTTAGATTTATTTGGTAGCGAGTGGTGAACAGGGTAGGTTTCTGAACTCGAGGATGACACAGGGGCAGTGGACCCTGGCCTGGCCACTAAGAGTGCAGAATCTGGAGCCAAGCTGCCTGGGTTTTAATTCCTCCCTTTACCCTGTGACCTGAGATCAGGCACATCCCAGGGTCTCAGATGTCGCCTTTGTAATGGGGATAATAATGGCACCTACCTCTTAAGGTTGTGCAGATTAAATTAGTTTATACATCTGTAAAGAACTTAGAATGGTGCCCAGAGGAAGGGCTCTGTAAGTATCAGCTACGATTGCTACAGTGAAGTTGAGCTTTAGACAGGTTAAGCTGGGGGGCAGATAGGAGGGTGGCTGGCAAAGGGAAGAGGAGAACAGAATGATAAGTTGAACTGGTGGGGAGACGGCGAGACAGAGAACGTGTGTGGCTCACATCCATTGGGGGATCTGGAACCTTCTCCTTCCCCACAACCACCCTTTCTCCCCACTCCCTGTGTGGCTCCCAGGCAGCCCTTGGCAGGGGGGCCATCAGAGACCCTCCCACGTGATGCTTCTACCCCTTACAGGGCACTCGGGCCCCACTGCCCATTTATGCACTCACCACACCCGTGAAAACTGAGTTTGCGCTGCCACAGTAGCTCTTCAGTTAAGGGCCTTCGTGTTTGGCATACAAATTCATTTGTATCATTTTTTTAGATTCCACATACAAGCAATATCATAGAAAACAAACTTATGGTTACCAAAGGGGAAAGGGGGGGGTATAAATTAGGAGTTTGGGATTAACATATACACAACACTATATACAAAACAGATAACCAACCAGGACCTACTGCATAGCACAGGGGTTTATACTCAACATTTTATAATAACCTATAAGGGAAAAGAATCTGAAAAAGAATAGTTGTATGTATAACTGAATCACTTTGCTATACAACTGAAACTAACACCACATGGTAAATCAACTATTCTTCAATAAAAATGAATTAACTAATTAATTTTTTTAAAAAGAGCCTTCCTTCCCAGAGTCTCCCATCAGAATTACACACCACAGAGTTCCATCTCGCGGCGCATTTTATGATTCACAACACATTTTTGTACTGAATGTCAACTTTGCCCTGTTTACATTTATGGCTTCAGGGCTTAGCCCAGTGCTTGGAAGAGAGTGGCTGGTCTGGGAATGTTTGTGAATGAACAAAAAAATGAACTAAGGAATATGTGCTCCCTCTCTTCCTCCACACTCCTCTCTTCTTTCAACAAAATGATCTAATTGGAAGACAGAGAAAAGTCTGATCCACAGCAATTACTCAGTAAGTGGTGGCTCAGGCATTATTGCTCTGTCCACTATACATCTACTCACAGTCAGCCTTGCTGAGGAACTGGTGTGGGTGCAGGGGGAAGGGAGCTACCTGGGAGGAGGGCCTGGGTCCTCTTCCCAGGGGAGTCCCCTGCTCAATCCAGGGGATCCAACCAATTTGTACATCTAATCGAATTAATTGAGCTTTTAAATCCATCTGATTTGGGTTCAGTGGAGGTTAACAAATTTGTTGATTGATGGCCCCATCCTACACCATCTCTGCTCTGAACCTTTTACTTCTCAATTAGATATCCATGCCTATAGCTCTGGCCTCAGAGTGTGGAAAGCGACCAGATGGGCCCCAGGGTTGGGCCCCCCACTCCCCTGCTCCTGAGGATCAATTACCCGGACGCGCTGGTTTGTGAGCACATCACAGTCTTCACCAGGTTAATGAGGTTGTAGAGACAGCCTTAGATGCGACCCATCATCTTGCAGCAGAATAGCCATCATCTTGGGAATAACAGAACTGCTTGAAGAATTGCCCTGTTCATTTATACGACGGGGGAAATGATACCTGTTTCTAACTTGCAGTCATGGCAAACAAGCTAGTTAGATATTTGGGAGTTTTTCTGGGTTCTCTCCAAACTAAAGCATTATGAAAGTAACCTCAGATGTTGACATTATTATTCAAATCAACTTCCTAAAAACTCTAATCTCTCACTTCTTTGGCCATGCCCCTTAGAGGGTGATACTGTAGTTTTCATTAGGCAGTATTTTACTAATCCAGTATTGCCAAGGCTGAATTAGTAAAACTTCCAAATTCTAGAAGTTTAGGAAGGAAATACAATGTTATTGTGTGAATACAGACTAAAGAAGTTAAGAAGAGTGGTGCTAGGAATAAGAGGTGTCATCATAATGTCATCTTCATCATGTCATCTCTAGGTTCTCCTTCCTCTGTGATCAGGAGAGTAATTCTTGCTTTGCAAGTGGGTTAGGAAACTGGGAATTTTTTTAATCCTTGGTTCAGTTTACATTCTTAAGTACATTAAGCATTCATCTGAGGTTTCATCACACTATTGTTTGCTCAATAAATCCTTTTCTCATGGAGAAATATTTCTGGACCTTAACCCAGCCTGACACATCAGACACTATAAAACCCACAGCCCATGACTATGAAATGCAAGTATGTACCGATGTTGAAAGCAACAGTTCAGGGTGCTTATCCCTGTCCTATATCTGACCTCCCACTGATCACATCTCTGTCCAATTCTGAATATTGCCTGACTCCATAGTTATATTGGGTTTCTGCCTTATGGATTAGAGGTAAGATATTGGCTGTATTATGACGTTATGGCCAGATTCCTAGGAACATTGAAATCCTGCGCTACCTTTTTATCCTATCACAGGACAGAAGAGGAATAGTGGTACCTCCTTATTAATAACTAAGTCAACACCAGTACTGCTACTTGCAAGTCTCCTGTGTGACGCTTAGTTGAAGAAAGCAGCTTTTTGGCTGGAGAAATGGGGAGAGAGAGAGAGGCACCAAGCCCCAAGTTGGGCCTTGGATCCCCTATCCAACCAACAGTTCAGACGCAAAGGGTAGGCTCACAATGATGTCTGGCTTGCCCAAGGAAGCCCTGCTTCAATCTGAGAAAAGGCTGACTGTGGGCATTGGCCTTTGAAGCACAGTAATCCCACCCACCAGGAAACAGAGCCCAATCAGATACACCTAACCTGCCTATCAGGTTGGCAATTTCTTTTCTTTTATGGGGAAGCTCATAAAACGATGAACCAAGGAGCAGAAAGTGGAAGGAGATTAAGGAGTCCCTTCCCTCCACATTCCCTGGTGTTCGTGCTTGAGTGCCCATTTTTCCTAATAGACTTTAACTGGCTTCTACCCCTGAATCTCAGCGCCTCCAATCAGAGCCTCCTTCCTGCTTCCACTTCCCACTAGCCCCTTGGTTGGTGCCCTGGCTGGGTCAACCCCAAACATCAAGGTTGTTTTAGCTCTTAATCCACAAGTTTCAAGACACGTAACATAAAAGTGAAGATTCCCTGGTGCCTAAGAAAATGATTTTAAGAGAGGTTTAATAGCTACATATGACTTTGGGAAAATTTAACCACAAGTGAAAATGTGTGTGTGTGTGTGTGTGTGTGTGTGTGTGTGTGTGTGTGGAAGGAGAGAGAATATTTACTTTTAAAAAATGAGAGTATCACTTGACACAAATAAGAACACTACAGCAACCATGAAAGTTTCATGATTGAGAGAACAATTCTCATTTGTTTTCAACGCCCCAGGATAAATCAGAACCAATTTATCTACATTCCAGGAGGTCTGAATTTCTTCACCCTCTCTCCTCCTACTTAAAAGATACCCAACCTCAAGCCCATCAAACTCCAGACCATTTGGGTCTTTTAGAGTTATAATTTTGCTTCTTTATGTCTTTATTGCTCCTTTGATAGAGGAATTGAAAAAAAAAAGAAAAAGGTATGAAGGAGAACAACAAAAAGCTATAATTATGAAGATTCAATTTAATTTTAAAGCTGTGGACAGAAAAGAAGAAGCCAGAAAAGAAGGAACCAAATTAATTTAGCAGGGAAGCATTGCATGAAATATTGTTGAAGTTTAATAACCATGCAAAGACAGATGATATGTGTGGAAAAATTAGTTGTAGGACCTCATAATAGTCTATTAATATTTCCTACAGGCGCAAAACCCTTTCCCGAATAATTGTGATGAAGTAATCTTTTGAAAAAGAGAGAGTTGAAAAAAGAACCTTCAAAAGGAGACAGTGATGAGGAAGGCGCTAGAAGGAGAAGGAGACTCTATGTCAGCCAGGGAATCTGAGGGTGTGTTTGATATAACTCACCGTGGCCAGACAAGAGAGAGAAAGCTCACAGGTGATCAGAAGCCATGCAGAGGACATACACACACACGTCTACACTGTAAAGAGCTGGGAAAACAAATAGTATGATTTGTAGACATATCTGCCTCGATGAAAATTACTTAGTATTATTGCCCATGAGGCCAACGCTATTGAGTTCTCCATCATGCAGATGAAAAAACTGAGATGCACAATAATGGAGTGACTGGTTCCAGGGGTCCCCAGGAAATGCAGGTAGAGAGGAAAAAGGGAGGGCCCTGCCTTGGGCAGTGTGATGGACCTGACTGCCTCCCCGTAGCCTAGAGAAATGGAATGGCTTCTTCTGGCTTTGCCTTCCCTGCAGAGGCTGAATCCTGATTCTGATGTACACAGTCTGAGCTCTCAAGAGCAGGGCACCTGAGTTCCTCTCTGCTAACCTAACAGTAAGCGTAGTTCTTCTGTGCACTCTAATGCCAGAGATTATTGTTCTAGTGGGGACTCAGTAAATACTTGTTGATTGAATTGGGGAAGGAGAAGAGGAAAAGAAAAGGGAACTAATATGCGTTAACAACCTGTTATGTTCCAATGCATTCAAATGCATTACTTTCTCTAATCCTCATGACAAACTTGCAAAGCAGTTGATATTATGCCCATTTTTCAGAAGAGGTTTCCAGTTTCTCCTGCAGCTAGGAACTGGCAGAGCAGAACAGTCAAACTGAACATATTGCTTCTACCTAGGTCTTTTCCTATGGAAGGATTGTTAGGTTTGCTCCCATAACCCCTATGCAGAGGCTTCTCCTGCCCTTTGACAACTTGCAGAGGCTACCTCAGTGGCTGGAATCTTGGTCCCAGTTGTTAAAGTTACCTCCGTTCAGGGAAATTGTTCGTAATGAAGGACAACACTTTTGCCCTGCTGAGCATGGTCCTGCCTCTGCTGCATAGTTGCTGATGACTTGGGTTATCTAGGATAAGGGCCATGATCAATGACAAGCTCAGTTCATGAAAATCTGCAAGACGTTCATGGTCAACTGAGAACACACTTCTTCCAGAGTAAGATAATCATGGAGCACCCAGCACATGAACGTGTGAGAGGAAATAGTTGAAAATCTTGCAGAAAGAATTTTAAAAGACATAGCGATTGGAGTTGGGTTCCATTAGGTTTTTCCCATCTTTTAGATGAGCACCATCTGGATACATTAGGGAACAAAACTATTCCTCCAGGTTCCCATCTGGGGGTAAGGTAATGTTCTATTTTGAGTTAGACATACTGAACCAAAGTATGCATGCATGGCTGGGACAATGGCACACATATCAGCACACTCTTGGGGGGACCATGACGGCCATGGCTCATCAAATGGACTATGGAAGGTGATCTACAGAATATGGATGTGTTTGATATGATTACAGCCAGCACAAAATGTTACTCTTCACTTCTTTTGCTCTTTGAGACGGGCCACACCAAGCCCACCCTGACCACCTTGAGATCTTCAGTAAATTATTCTTGGTTCAAAACAGGAATAACAAGAATAATCAGAGTATGGTGGTCATTGGGACAAATCCTGGAACAGGACAGGTCTGTACTTGCAGCTCAGGAGTCACCAAAAGCCTCATTTGTGGATCCTCTTCCCATCGCCTAATTCCCCTCTGTTTCACAGAAATATTGAGGGCCTTTCCTGGGAATATAGAAAGCAAGGTGAGCCCCCATTTCAGAGGTATCCCTACAACGGATTTACTGTTTCAGGCCATGCAAGGAGAATGAACCCTCCCAGAAGCCAGTTGAAAGCCCCATGGTGCATGGGGTGCAATAAAACCTAAATCCTAGAAGCTTACCCTAGAAGCTCAAGGATTTTTCCTGAGAAATTTTCTTATATTCCACCTCTTCATAAAAATTATTGTAGCCACATTGTATCACTATTAGGAACAGCATATTTGACCATATTTTCAGTTTCATTTACAGAATTCTATAGAATTTATTCATTCCACAAACACTGATTAAGCACCTATATTCTGTGCCTGGTGGAGGTTGAAAAATGAATAACACACAGTTTCTGGGTTTCAGGATTAGCTACCTGAGGACCTGAGACCATATTCAGAAAATTAGATGTGAACAAACTAAGGATTTTTCAATGCTAAAATTCTTTGTGGGGCTTCCCTGTTGGCACAGTGGTTGAGAGTCCGCCTGCCGATGCAGGGGACACGAGTTCATGCCCTGGTCTGGGAAGATCCCACATGCCATGGAGCGGCTGGGCCCGTGAGCCATGGCCGCTGAACCTGCGCGTCCGGAGCCTGTGGTCCGCAACGGGAGAGGCCACAGCAATGAGAGGCCAGCGTACTGAAAAAAAAAAAAATTCTTTCTGACTTTATAATAATGTTGAACAATACACATGTTAACTTAGAAATGGAATAAACCTTCTCTTGCTTTTCCTTATTTTTCATTCATTAGTCAGTTAGAAAATCCACGACCATTTTAAATCTTTGTAAAATTAGAGGCCATATAGTTTAGGAAACATTTGTATTTTACAGACCCTCTGACCTAAATCACAGGTACATAGCATGCAAATAGCCCATACCTCACAAATTTCCACATGCACACAGGCACAAACTGCTAATCTTGGCCATTCTAAGGTGCAACCAAGCTGTCATGAACTGATGACACCGCCTGGTGGTTGGAGCTGGGAACAGTCGCTCTAACACAGTTTAATTCAATCTCTCTTCCCTACATCCTCCTTCTTACCCAACCCAGAGATTGTGCACATGATGAATCCACTCTTTTCTCTCTCACAATTCCTTTGTTTTTTGTTAGTTCACTAGTTTGTTTGTTCATACCTATCATTATATGTAAAATAGGAAATATTTCCCATACACATATACCCACATCTACTTTAACAACTTTATTTTGTTTCCCTACTGGGAAAGCCTCCATCTTAATTCTCATGACCTTCCTCACTAATTTCCCTTTTAATCTTCTTTGGTCTACATGGGAACCAAAACTCTTCCCCTTATTATAATTGTTAAACATGAGACTGTATCTAGTGATATGTCTGTGTCAAGAAAAAAGAAATCCAGGAGTTACCCACCAAGTGTGAATCAAAGCAAGCTCTGTTCCCCATGCACAGGTCTTGCCAGACTTGCCCATTCCTATCTCAGTACCTTTGCTGCTGCTGTTCCTCTGACCAGGAAAGCTCTCCCTCTCCTCTTCACCTCCCTAAACCTTCTGTCTTCCAGCCCTGCCTGCTCCAGATCTCCTCCTTCCCTGAAACCCAATGGTTAATCATTGTATTAGCTGGTTAATCATTGCATTTGTCAGGGCTGTCCTGACAAATTACCACAAACTGGGTGGTTTAAAACAACAGAAGTTTGTTTTCTTACAGTTCTGGAGGCCATAAGTCTAAACTCAGGGTATTGGCAGAACATCATCTCTCTCTGAAGGCTCTGGAAGGGAATCCTTCCTCGCCTCTTCCAGCTTCTGGGACCCCTCTGATTCCTTGGCTTGTGGCAGCTTAACTCAAGTCTATGTCTCTGTGATCACATGGCTCCTTTGTGTCCTCTCCTTTCTTCTTCTAAGGATGCCAGTCCTTAGATTTAGGGCCATCATAATCTAGTATGATCTCATACATCTGTAAAGACTTTTTCCAAAAGGCTTTCCCAAAGTAACTTCCAAAAAAAGTTACTTTCTCAGGTTCTGGTGAACTTGAATTTTTGGGAGATACTACTCAACCCACTATAATCATATACCATTTGGCTTTATTTAAAATTGGTTTGCCTTGTTTTCAAATTAAAATTACCATTTAAGAGATTTTTTTAAACATCTCATAGCAACTAAAGCAGAACACACACTTATTTCAAATTTAATAGAAATGGGATTTTTAAAAATTCTCCCACTTTAAAAAATATTTATTTATTTATTTATTTATTTATTTGGCTGCACTGGATCTTTGTTATGGCATGCGGGATCTTTGCTGTGGCATGCGAGCTCTTGCTTGCGGCATGTGGGATCTAGTTCCCCAATGAGGGATCAAACCTAGGCACCCTGCATTGGGAGCATGGAGTCTTAACCATTGGACCACGAGGGAAGTCCCCCCCACATTTTTTTAAGAAACATGCGGGGTGTTTTATAAAGCATTTTCTCCATAGAATATTTTAAATTATTTTCTTATGTCCAATGAAGTCTGTTTCCTTAAAATTTGCCTTCATTACTTTGTGTTTCACCTCCTGTAACTAGATGTCTCTCCCAATAGGTCTCATACTTTTATACTTTCAGAATTGAAAATATCTTCCTTGTAGTGAAGAAAATACCTTGAAATACCCTAAGTATGTATGTTCTCCCAGAAGAAACCAGTCTAAACTAGCCACTGTCAATGAGACCCAGAGACTCACATCTTGGAGAATCACCCATTTTCCATCCCTTGAACTTGTAATATTCCCTTATTTCATTGCCATGATCCTCACCTCCACCTTATTGATCCTTCTCATCCAATGCTTGATGGTGAAGACTAAGGCAATGCCATGCTCCTTCTCTCTCTGGGACATACTAAGCATTTTTGGACAGGGGCACTAAACTAGAATGACACACCAGCTCTGCCTTTTTAACTCCAAAGTATCCTCCAAGATTCAGCTCAAGTGCTCATCTCTTCCATACAGGCTCCCTGATTCCTGCAGATGGAAGTCATCTCCCCCTCCTCTGCATATGGACTTGTGCCTCTAGCATTCAATATACACCCCTCATTGATAAGCCATTGTGTCCAGGTCTGTCTTCCCCACCAGCCTCTCTTCTCTTCACCATGAAGGCAGAGGTCATATCTTATGCTCACTTCCTGAACTTGCACAGCTGGTGTTCACTACCTACAGAAAGGTTGTGAGTTGAAGCTTTGTAGATATTTGAATATCCTTATATGTAATTCCCCAAGCATGTTAGTAATGGTAACTTTTACTTACAGTTCATAGCAAGCCATGGCTGAGCATGACCCTAAATAGACAATCATTCCTATGCTTTGGAGGCTGTAATAAGCTAATGCAGATAATTATCTCTATGACACACTTGAAAAAGTAAAAAAAGAGGAGGAACATCTAAGATGAAGAAATCAGTGAATACAAAGACCTAAAAGTGAGAAAAAGACCAATGCAGAGAGATGCTGTCGCAACCTGGAAGTCATCCCTCATCCCCCAGCAGCACTATTCAAATATGGAAGATCTATAAAGTAGTCGAGTCCTGTGCTCAAATCACTGCTTGAGCACTTACTACCTGTGTGAACTTGAGCAATTAATAATACCTAACTTCCCTGAGCCTCAATTTCCTCATCTGTAAAGTGAAAATAATAACTGCTTCACGGGGTTATTTTAAGGATTAAATTAAAAGAGGTTTTTTTTTCAGGAATATCCTTAGAGTTGTAAGGTTTAAGGGTAAGTCAATGATAAAATCTTTAGGTCTTATACACTCACAAGTTAGAATTATGGTGGAATAATAGCCCATCTAGTTGCCCATTTCACTGATCACATGAGGATGTCACTAAGGTTAACTAATTCACTGGAGGAGTTGAACCATACTGGACGCTGCCCTAAGGAACCCACTATCTAGGTGGAGAGAAAAGAGTACTCAGTAGTCTCAGGTTAAGTGCTTGGAAGTGTCTATACCTGCCTCCACAGTTTTGTCTCCCCAGAACACAACTTTCCCACTTCTGGGAAATATTCTTCTACTCTAAACTAATATGTGGATCCAAAGGGAGCAACTGTCATTACAGATTCGACCTCTGTGCCAATTAGATTTGTCCCATAACAAAACATCTCAAAACTTAGTGGCTTAGAGCAACAACCATTAAAGTTTTCATGATTTTGTGCACTGGCATTTTGGTCTAGGCTCATCTAGATGGTTCTTCTGGTCTCAGTTGGGCACAATGACGGTACTGATGACTCCGTAGGCAGCTCTGCTTCTTGAGGTTGGCTGGTTGTCAGTTGAGATACCAGGAATGACTGGGCCACGTGTCTCTCATGATGACTCAGGCTAGCCCAGACTTGTTCATGTGGCAGTGGGAAGTCTCAGAGAGAGAAGTGTGCATGATCTCTTGAGGCCTGGACCTGGAACTGACATAGCATCACTTCTGCTGCATTCTGTTACTACCAAACCAAGGCCCAAGACCAGCCAAGATTCAATTGGTGGGAAAGTAGACTCCACCCCTTGACAGAAAGAGCTACAAAGTCACAGGAAGGAATGAAAGATCATGGTCCGTTCTGCAATCAATCACAGTGTCCCTGGCCAAGTTGGGGGGCATGCACCCATGCTGGGCCCAGCATACTACCTTCCTCTCCCACCCCCAGCCTCATTTTCTTGACCTAGGAATGGACATATGATAACTGCTGTGTTGGGGTCAGAGAGCCCAAGTATCAGTTTGTCTCTTATGGGAAAAATATGAGACTAGAGCTATCAGCCATGTGTTTACTGCCCCTCAAGCCCACTTCTGAAGTAGAAGAATCTGTCATCAGCTGGAGAGAAGGAACTCAACATTTACAAAGAAGCAAGCGTAAAAACAAAGAGAGTTCTAAGGATAAGGCAATCTTCTGGTTGGATTCCTTGAGACCCAGAGGCCCCTGCCTTTTCCATGATTGCCAAGACTTCTAATCAGCTACCTTTCTGAGCCAGGGTAGATTCTGCCATGTATTACCAGGAGTGTTCTGCCAGCGTGAGGCACGGTATCTCAGAGGAGGTAAAAACCATGTCCAACCAAGGGAAGACCAGGACAGCCATGTGGAAAAGGAGGAGAGTGAGCCAAGAAGGTATGGCATTTGGACAGTGGAGGTTTCAGGAAGAAAATTTCAAGACAAGAAAGAACAAGAGCAAATAAATAGAGATTAGTAAATGATAACCATGTCTGAAGCACAGAAACTACTTTTCTGAAGCTTAGGTTTTAGAGGAGGAAGAGAAAAAGATGAGACTGGAACAGCAGTTGGATCTGATTCTGGAGAGCCTTAATGGCCTCATAAGAAATTTGAGATTTTGAGCAGAGAACGTCATTGTCAAAGAAGATCTTGGGGAATATCAGTCTGGTGACAGTTGGTGTGATGGATTTGAAGGACAAAAGTCTGAGACAAAGAGGCCTTGACCTGGCACTAGGGAAGGGGTGAAGAAGGAGTGGAACAAGGGACAAGCAAGAAGGAAAGAAAAGAAAAGGCCAGGACTTGGAAACAGACGGAACAATTGACCAGGGATGGTGAGATGAACAGCACCTTGCCAAGGGCCAGAAAGCCAAGTATTTAATTAGACATGGGACATTTATGATGGCAGGAGAATTTACGGGAGATGCTCAGCAGGAGCCTGGGAAAGAGATTGGGGTCAGAGATAGACAGGCTTTTGGGAGTTATCAGTCAGTCAGTTCCCAAATATCAGTGGAGGACCTTCTATGTGTTCCACAGTGGAGGGTGCCAGGTACCCCGAAGCCCATAAATGTCTCACAGACTCAGATTCTGGTGAAGACTATTGGAACCCTGGGAGCAAAACTGGTCTATGAGGAAGTTATCTCTTCTATCCTCACAAGCATGGCATGAAATATGGGGAGGGAGTGGTTTTACAGTAAGCCCCCTACATACGAATGAGTTCCAATCCAAGAGGACTTTCGTAAGTCCAATTTGTTCATTAAGTCCAACAAAGCTAGCCTAGGTACCCAACTGGCACAATCAGCTATGTATCAATAGCTCTGTACTGTAATCTGTTTGTAATACTTTTCACACAAATAATACATAAAAAACAAACACAAAAATAAACATTTTTAATCTTACGGTACAGTACCTTGAAAAGTACAGTAGTGCGGTACAACAGCTGGCATCGAGTGAACAGGCAAGAAGAGTTACTGACTGGAGGAGGGAGAGGAGGTGGGAGATGGTAGAGCTGAAGGATCATCAGCCATAGGAGATGGAAGGCAAGCTGCAATTTCACTCACGCCTGATGCGGATGGTACAGGTTCTGGTTCCTTGCATGTTCGCATTTTGGAAAGCTCGCAACTTGGAGGTTCCTATGTAGGGGACTTACTGTATTTCTACATAAATGACTGAGAAAGAGAGCTAGGGCATAACCAGCCTTCAAGTAGCCCCCTGCCCACAAACCCAGGTCCTTCCCACTGGTTAATGCCCTCTCTCTCGCCTGCATCTCCCTTTTCTTTTGCTTCTACCTCGCAATTAATTTGCGGCTGCTGTTTTCCACATAATCAGAGAAAATGCAATATTTGTATTCCTCAACCCAGGAGCCATATTCAAATCACTGTCAGAAGACAGTCACAAAAATCGTTAATACCTCTGACCAGACCAATGGTAGCAGTGTGAAGGATATCCTTCGGCGGAAATGGAAGAACATGATTCACTAAGATTTAGAACCCAGCACCGCCTCTTAACAAGATTTATGTCAGCACTCCCAACCCGGGGATGGAGCAGATCCCTAGAGCAACTGGACACCAACTGGGAGCCGTCTGCCTGGGAGAGGCTGGGAGGCAGATGGGGGTACCACAGCCACATGGGGCCAGGCAGAAATGGAATTCTTGGCTTTAATGTCCCTTTTGCTTGCTTATTTTCATCTTTATAGAACAGCCCCTTCCCTGTCCTTCCCAATTCCCCATTTTCTTTTCTTTTTTCCTTTCTTTAAATGCAGTCTAATCCTGAGTATGAACTGATGTAGTTTCTGTGTTAGGAGGGAAAAAATCTCTCTCTTTTTCTGTCTTTTTTTTCCTTCTTCTTCCCCTGGCCCAGTTCATTATTTTTCTTTCTTGTCACTCAGTGTGATAGGTTGAACAGAAGTGCACAGATGAGCACTGAAAACGGTGTCACAAGGCCTTAATCTAGTCTTTAATGCCTGACTTCAGAGATGTCATTTATCTTCTAACTGCAGCAGGCATCCACCAACTTTATCTCTAATAATATATTGATGGATTAAAAGGGTCGGGCAGGAGACCGGGCTGGAAAAATTGCTTATTGACATCAAAATACAGTGCCCTCAACCTGATAAACATGGAGGGCTCGTGTATCTCCCAGAATAGTTGGCGTAGCTATATTTTTTTCTCTAACATGTTTCCCCCAGGTTCATGGGGTGGTCCAGTAAAATAAACAAATACTAACATTATTTCTGTGCTGACATGGCCAGGGAACACATGAGATATTTTAGGAACACATTTTTAATGTCAGATTTATAAATAGACCTCCCTTATTTATGACACATTATAGCATACACTATGACAACTGGAAACAGGCACCTATAGTCTTGGCAGCATTCAAATATTCTTCGTGCAGTTTGCTGGAGTCAAAGCTCCCGTTAGCACCTGATTATGCTTTTGGACGGCTGGGAATGCAAGGCTATTTCAGCAGAGAGATGAGGCCAGTAATCTCAGAATGTAAATGAAGACAGCCTTTGGAAAGGTTTCCTTTGTTTATTGTTCTCTTCATTTCATTGTTTGGTTGGCAGGGCATGTTTCAAATCATGGTCCCCTTTCCCTGCATAGGCTGTGTCTACACAAGTCAGTTTTAGAATAAACCACAAAATAATCGTAGCCTTCAAACTCCTACTCAGTGAGTAGTTCCTAAACTGACTCTTCAAAATTACCTGTTGTTGTACTGAATTTTGTCTAATTTTTTTTGACCTTAGAAATTAGTTTGCATGTAAAGATACTCCCCTGGGGAATTATTGATTTTTAATTTTATAAGCAGCAATGTTGTTGGCTTTCACCTGATTTTCAAATGAAATGGACTTCTTTGGCTCAACTTCCTTTGTTTGTAAAGCAAGCTCTAAAAATACCTTCCCAGCACTGTGTTAAGAGTAGGGAGGTGACCATATTTTCGTATTTTTTTTTATTATTTCATATTATTTCTTCTGAGTACAAAGGTAATGTCATAAATGTTGTCTGGCAGACTTGCTTTTATAGGGATTTGTAGAAATGACACATTATTGCAGCATTTTGTAAATTTTGCAGGATATGTCTTTACATTGCTCTCTTGATGGTGACAACAGTGCTGTATTTAGGACTGTATGAGTCAGGGTCCTGAACGTCAGTGTCCAGAACCTAGAGGTGCCTATGGAGGAAATTCTCCATGGTCAGCTCCTGAAGGTCCATGCAGACCTGCAGCCGAGCTAACTGCTGTCTACTTGCTATGGTTATCCAAGGTACTGAGACTCTTTTGCAGCAATCTCCCCACCTATTAATATGGAGATGATAATTGTATCTATGTCACAGAGCAGTGTGAATATTCAATGTGTTCATATATATAAAGTGGTTACAATAATACATGGTGAATGCTTAGTAAATCTTACCTATGACTAGTATCATCATCTTTTTTTTTTTTTTTTTTTTGCTGTACGTGGGCCTCTCACTGTTGTGGCCTCCCCCATTGCGGAGCACAGGCTCCAGACGCACAGGCCCAGCGGCCATGGCTCACGGGCCCAGCCGCTCCGTGGCATGTGGGATCTTCCCAGACCGGGGCACGAACCCATATCCCCTGCATCGGTAGGCAGACTCTCAACCACTGCGCCACCAGGGAAGCCCTAGTATCATCATCTTTAAAATTATTCGGTTTACAATGATATCTCATTCCAAAGGAAGGATGATTTGAGATATGGCCAGGAGAGGAGGGTGTCCACTAAGAGAAAACGTGATGGAGTGAGAAAGAAAGAAAACTTCTGAGGCCAAGGAGGGTGCCAGAATGAAACAACACAAAGGTTGGCAAAAATCCTAACAGAGTCTTCAGCTATAGGGTGACAAGGTTCTGATCAACAGATGAGAAGAAAAGAAGATAAGCTAAAATGTACATTTTCAAAACTAGGCACCAGGTTTCCTGACCCTTTCCTATAAGATTTCCCAGCCAAATTGGGGAATAGAGGGGAATAGAAGAGTTGCTGCATAAAACCCTGCTACTGAAATGAGGGTTTAAAGACCCTCATTTGACAGATTCTGGAACAAGTTGAGAAAAACAAATTGAATTTGGAAAGTCGAAAGGAGCCCATCCCAGAATGACCTGTCAATCCTCCTTGAATGCTTTGGAATAGACCCTGTATCCAAGAAACATCCTCTGTATTGAGAGAGCTACAATTAGCAAAGGTAGGTTGGCTCCATGGACAGAATTCAAAATGCAGAATATAGAAAAGCTAAGAATCCAAAACTAATCACTTATGGGCTCCTCTACACAGAAACATTCAAAGGAAGATTAAGGATCAATGTGACTGAAGTACAAAAGCTGAACTGGAAGTGAAAATAAAAATAGACGCAATTTACAGGGCACTGACCGTACACCACGACTGAGTCCACGTCTTTCTTACTTTAAAGCCATGCTCTAAATTTCCAACATTTCCATTCTAAACCATATTCAGGCTCCAACTGCAGGAAGCAAAGGGAAGACAGTAGTATTCCCAAGTTTCTGAGCTAGAAGGTTTTACCAGCAAGGGGGGAGGGAACTCAAAGTTTCATGTGCCTCCTATTTAGCCTTTTATATATTATACATTTCCACCCAGGAAGACGACCCTGGGAAGATGGTACCCAACCTTAAAATCTATCTAGAGATTTACTCCTTCCTCCTGTGTCTTCAATTGCTCTGGGGATAAAGAAATCATCAATTCTTTGTGCTGTCATTAAATGGGGTCAGCCTAAGGTAAGACAATAAATAGAGGGCCCATGACCTAGAAACCCTGTTAAAATATGAAAGGGTCCATCCAACCCCATGACTCATGACTCTTCTGTTTTCACAGAAGACACCCTTCTTGCAACTGCTGTTTAAATGCTTATTTTCAATATTTATAAAATTCAGCAATTACACTTTTGTCCAAAAATGTAACTTGCATGACTTGCTCTCCAGCTGGTGAAAATAAAACAGAAAAGCAAAGAGAAGAGAAATAAAAGTCCAAGCTCATTCCAAGGTGGGCTTTCTTCTCATGGTCCAAAGAGAAGCCACCATGTGAGTTGATAGGCCAGGCAACATGTGTTTCCATGCATCGATTTTTGTGTTTAATCTTCACCACAACTCTGTAAAATAGGGATTATTATGAGGAAACTAAAGCTCAGAAAGTGTGAATAACTTGCCCAAGGTCATACAACAAATAAACAGCAAGGTTCAAACCCAAGCTTCTCTGATTGTCAAGTCCAACATTTCTTTTTTTTTTTTTAAACATCTTTATTGGAGTATAATAGCTTTACAATTGTGTGTTAGTTTCTGCTTTATAACAAAGTGAATCAGTTATACATATACATATGTTCCCATATCTCTTCCCGCTTGTGTCTCCCTCCCTCCCACCCCCATCCCACCCCTGTAGGTGGTCACAAATCACCGAGCTGATCTCCCTATGCTATGCGGCTGCCAACATTTCTAACCACTTCTTGTGCAACATGGTGTTGCAAAGGCTGGTGATATGCAACTGTACTTTGAGATGTAATAAGACCATAAGAAAGGAGAGCACATCATCTTCCCTAACAAGCTCTGTTTATAGCATGAAGCACAAAGAATATGGGGGTAACATGAAGGTTCAAGGGTATCTCTTTGGCTTTTCCCATGACCTCTTTTAAAACTCAGTTCTTATCATCTCTTTCCTGAATAAAGAATATCTCTTTCTTTTAAATTCATGTATACTGGCTGGGAACCCCTGATGATGCTAAAATTTTATTTTGATATCCAGATGGTCCCATCACCATTTTCAGATGCTTCTAAAGACTGAGCTCTCCCTGTAACCAGAGGTGTCACTTTCTTTTGCGGGCTCAGCAGTGTCACTGATGATAGCTCAATTATCAGAGGATATAAATCACTCTGGAAAAATCGATCCCTTCCTACCTGATTGCACAAGTGGCCCCTTCATTGGAGCGCAAATCACATGTGAGGGCTGGTCATGAGGAGCATTAAGACAGTGGCTGCAGCTGCAAGGGAGGGCTCAGTCAGTGCAGAAAGAGAGGGTGGTGATGGAGCACCTGGACACAGGGGAGAAAACTGGATACAGAGGAGAAAGCTGGCAACGAATTCTGGATGAAGTAGGGCAGGCTCGTGTTAGTGTGAGGAATGAAGGACCACATCAAACACCAGGGAGCTGTATGTCAAAATACAGCCTAATGAGGCTAGTATTGAGAAGGTCAGTGTTGAGATTAATAGGGCAAAGAAAATGAATAAAAAATAATGAAGTCCAGCAAATAGCAATAAATGTACTCACCCAGAGCAAAAAAAAAATTAAAGGGTTCTACTCAAAAGCAGTAACATTAAAACTACTGATCAAAGGGGGAAAAAAAGATTCTGGAAAGAGACAGAAAGGCAAAGCACAGCTGGAGCTCTCTGCAGAACACCCTCTGGGGCTCCTTACCTTCTGTAGAAGAGCAGCTGGTGATGACTCAACATCTATCAACACTCATCTGAGCTTCTGTTCTGGGAGGTCTATCCTACAGCCTGTTGCCACTGCCATCTCCTCACTCAGTGACCTTCCTTCCCTCTCAGGTGGCATCTGGAAAAATATTCAATCAAGACTACCTTTCACAGAGTCTATCTGACCCCAGTGAAGTTGACCCTCCAAAGAGCAGAAAGGGCTCCTGCCTCCTCCTTGGAGGTCCCATGCTGCTCCACCCTACCATCTTTCCCAGGTTCTCTTCCCCTGATGCTCAGGTAGGCACAGAAACACATCAACAAGTCTGCTATTCACCTGGCAAATGAGATGTCAGTGCTGCTTAGTGCCTCACCTGGTTTTGAGGTACAGGGAAGCACCCGCTACTAGACTGATGACTCATGGTTCCCATGATTTCCTTCTCTCATTAATGTTCTGATTGTATAGCTAAGCTCCTGGGTGTTTCTGGAGATAGTAGAGCCAGTTAGGCTAACCAGAGCCCCAGCTGCAGGGAGGCCCTCCTTAGAATATGTAGTACTTGATGCCTTCTTCTCCTCAGTTTTACATAATTATAAGATTAAATTAAAGAAAGAAATAAAGCAATTTCCAAGAATCAAAATTTCCTGGCATAATGACTCAAAGGAGTTATTCCAAATAACTTTACAACATCATAATTTGACTAAAAGAATATAACATAAGAACAGCAACAATAAAAACTAGGAAAAACATATATGGTTTTTAGTAAACAAATTGCTGGTAGTAATGCTAATATTGCTAATATGAGACAGTTTTGTAGTATTACGGGACAAATAAAAGGAGTAATTATGCCAGTATTGTTCAAAACTGAGGTGTTCAGCATTGCTTACAGGAAACACAAATGCAAGATGACTGAAGTAAAAACACTATAGGCCTGAAGTTCTACATTTGAATAGGAAGGATGCATATGAACTTATGGTACATTCTATCTTTAAGAGAAATATGTCTATTCTAACTCTAGCATTGAAAAGGCCTCAAAATCATGATCAACTCTGCAGCAATGAACACCACTAGCACCTAGATTATGGTTTCTAAAAGTCATTTCCCACTGAAAGGAATCAAGTCTTCTCAGAGAAATGGTTGATTCCAGGTCTGGAGCAGGAAATGGACAAGATGGGCTTAAAACATTTTGTCAAACCAGACAGCAAGGAAGCTATCAGAATTTATTAGGACTATGGCAAAGGATCTCAGGAGCCAAACTGAAGAGACTACTGCTGTCCAAAATTGCAAGAATACCTCTAATAGAGACAATGTAGCAAATATGTTTATTCATATTTCACTTATATTTATAATAAAGGTAAAAAACAAAACCACACAATTCAACAAATTTCTGTGGAGAATGCTAGGGAGGAAACTGGTTACATTTAAAACTGTAAATAGGGACTTCCCTGGTGGTGCAGTTGTTAAGAATCCACCTGCCAATGCAGGGGACACAGGTTTGAGCTCTGGTCCAGGAGGATCCCACATGCCAAGGAGCAACTAAGCCCATGCGTCACAACTACTGAGGCTGCGCTCTAGAGCCCGTGAGCCACAACTACTGAGCCCGTGTGCCACAGCTACTGAAGCTCACATGCCTAGAGCCTGTGCTCTGCAACAAGAGAAGCCACCGCAATGAGAAGCCCGTGCACCACAATGAAGAGTAGTCCCTGCTCGCCGCAACTAGAGAAAGCCCATGGGCAGAAATGAAGACCCAATGCAGTCATAAATAAATAAATTTATTTTTTTAAACCTGTAAATAAATTTTTAATGAAAACAAACATTTAACCTAATTTGCTACATAACCAGTTCCTCAGGGTAACAAAATATTTGAAGGGAAGTTTCTTTTCATAGACATTCTAGCTAACAAACAAAGAAGAAAAGATAGAATTAAACTGTCACAGTTTTGTGACATGAAATGATGGCTCAGGTACGTGATCATCAATGCCATGAACCAGAAATTATGAAGAAAGAACATACCACCACCTACAAAGTAATCTTGCCAAAAATAAATAAAAAACAAAAATTTTTAAAGGAACATGAATTTGAGTAACAGGAAAATTAGAGATTAGAGGATAGGAAACTCTATGGGACAAATGACCCCTTTCTTTAACGTAAAAGAAAAATATATCTTTGTTCTATCATAAATAAAAAACAACAATTTTTTAAAGTTTTAGGAGGTTGGAAAACAGGCATTACTTCACTTCTACATGTTTTGGTACTTCTTTGTGTTTTGATTCCATGTTTGAGTGCTTAAGTTATCAGAAGTTAGGAATCAAAGTAAAAGAAAATAGCAACTATTTCTATTTGTTAATGATAATTTCACTTGTGATAGTGAGAGAGATGTGCATTCATCAGATTGAATGCATGTTATGCACCAGGCACCGGGCTTACTGACATGGTGATACACAGATGAAAGCCAGTCTTCCTCCCAGGGGCTCACAGTCCGGGGGTGGGGTGCACAAGGATCCCACAAGCACAGCACAGCAAGGGTTCCTACAGTGCTTTGCACAGGCCACTGGAGGTACAAGAGCAGATTTTTGGCAACACAGAGATAATTACTTTTTATTATAAATATTCATTAACACGCTCAACCTTTTATTTAAGGTATATGTTTATGCACTTATTTTAATATGTGAAAAAAATATAACTAGCTAAGAAAAATTTTAAGTTTAAAACAAAAGTGAGCTATTTAAAGAAAAATAGTAGTAGAGGTGGTAGGCAGATAGGACAGAAAAAAAAATTGTGATGGTACTACTCAAATCACTGAGGTTTGGGAAATAATGCAGATCAGTGTGGGTAAATCAAAAAGGAAGCCATTTCACAAAGGTTGGAATCCTCATTGTATGTTCTCTGGCCTGAAATAAGTTGCCATGAAAGAGGTATGTGTGTACTTCTAGGAGAGCACAGGGAGAGGAAGGGCACTATCGTGGCCTGAGGGATTCAGAGGGTTTTCCAGAAAGAGTAGACTCAAGGATGAGGAGGAGTTGTACTGAAAAAGAGTACATTTATTAGGACCCCTCATATGTAGAATTATGGAATCTTAGGCTTGGATAGAACCTTAGGAATCATCTGTATATTGCTTGTAATTAACTTTAAAATACTCCCTTATAGATAGTGTGACATATATGTGTGCATTTATTTATTTATTTATTTATTTATTTATTTTTATTCTTTTCCATTGTGGTTTATTACGGGATATTGAAAATAGTTCCCTGTGCTAGACAATAGGACCTTGTTTATCCATTCTATATATGATAGTTTTCATCTGCTAGTCACAAACTCCCAATCCCCATCCCTCCCCTTGGCAACCACAAGTCTGTTCTCTATATCTGTGAGTCTATTTCATAGATAAGTTCATTTGTGTCATATTTTAGATTCCACATATAAGTGATATCATATGGTATTTGTCTTCCTCTTTCTGACGTCACTTACTATGATAGTCTCTAGGTCCATCCATGTAGCTGCAAATGGCATTATTTCATTCTTTTTTATGGCTGAGTAGTATTCCATTGTACATATATACCACATCTCTTTTATCCACTCATCCGTTGAAGGACATTTAGGTTGTTTCCATGTCTTGGCTATTGTAAGTAGTGCTGCTATGAACATAGGGGTGCATGTATCTTTTCGATTTATAGGTTTGTCTAGATATATGCCCAGAAGTGGGATTGCTGTATCATATGGCAACTTTTAGTTTTTTGAGGAACCACCATAATGTTTTCCACAGTGGCTGTATCAATTTACATTCCCACCATAGTTTAGGAGGGTTCTCTTTTTCCACACCTTCTCCAGCATTTGTTATTTGCAGTCTTTTTAATGATGGTCATTCTGACCAGTGTGAGGTGGTACCTTCTTTTTGTTTTGATTTGCATTCTCTAATAATTAGTAATAATGAGCATCTTTTCATGTGCCTATTGGCCATCTGTATGTCTTCTTCAGAGAAATGTCTATTTAGGCCTTCTGCCCATTTTTTGATTGGTTTGTTTGTTTTTTTGTTATTGAGTTGTATGAGCTGTTTGTATATTTTGGAGATTAAGCCCTTGTTGATCACATCATTGGCAAATAGTTTCTCCCAGCCATAGGTTGTCTTTTTGTTTTGTTTCTGGTTCCCTTTGCTGTGCAAAAGCTTATAAGTTTGATTAGGTCCCATGTATTAGTTTTAACCCACACCCTAGGGTGGTGAGTTTATGACTGAAAGTGGCCTAAAAATTTTTGTTGAAGACCTCAAAGAGCTTTTGTTTTTATATGAGTTATATCTATTGATATTTACCATGTTAGAAATAAAAACTGAGAAATGTTTTAAAATACTTATTAATTTATTAAAATAATAATAAGCCTGTTATAGCATAACATAAGCAACAAACTTATTTTAAAATATTTAGAAAAGAGAAAAAAGTTATAAGGGAATAAAGAGAACCCATATAGATCAAGAGACTTAAAAAGTAAATTTTACGTCTAAAAATAAAAGTCATCATAAGAAAGAAAATCTAAAAACAAATCAGCCAATAACAATACATGAACCTTATTTAGGTTCATGAACACTATTTATGTATTATATTTATAATACATGAACACTATTAAAAATTATATGATGATCAGACAAATGTGATCACTGTCTATATATTTGATATCAAATTATTTTTAAATGTTTAGATGGATTTGTGGTTTTGTAGCTATGTTCAAAATGAGTTTATATTTCTTAGAGATACATAATGAAGCAGAACAAGTGAAATAATATGATGGGATTTGTTTCAAAAATATCTGGTTGAGAGTGGAAGCAGAGGCGACACTATATATTAATAATAGATGGTGAGTAAATCAGGTTCAGTATTCTATTCTCTCTATATCTGTAGCTGTTTAAAATTTTA
The DNA here is from genome assembly GCF_964165515.1 of Mesoplodon bidens. Taxonomy (NCBI): domain Eukaryota; kingdom Metazoa; phylum Chordata; class Mammalia; order Artiodactyla; family Ziphiidae; genus Mesoplodon; species Mesoplodon bidens. The sequence goes on from NC_138161.1 coordinate 142,048,490, forward strand.
ATAATAAAAAGTTTTTTTTATTTAATGTAGATAATCTGATACCTGAAGTCTACCCAATAGCAGACTTCACTTCCTTGTCACTTCCTATCAAATGAGGAAATGTCTACACCACTTGCTTTGATAAGCCAATACATTGTTCTGGGGGATGAATGATCTAGAACCATGAGCAGTTTGGGGGAAATGGCCAAAAAGGAACACTCAGAGGCCAAGGAAGCCTAAGTAATCACTTACTATACTATATCCCTTTCTATTAATCTAGTGTATACTCTCTCCTGTGAGAAAAACAATTATTTCATATTTTTTATTACTTTTCTCAGTTAGTCATGTAACACTGAAAACTTTATCAAGAAAGGCAATTGGGGGCTTCCCTGGTGGCACAGTGGTTGAGAGTCCGCCTGCCGATGCAGGGAACACAGGTTCATGCCCCGGTCCGGGAAGATCCCACATGCCGTGGAGTGGCTAGGCCCATGAGCCATGGCCACTGAGCCTGTGCGTCCGGAGCCTGTGCTCCACAACGGGAGAGGCCACAACAGTGAGAGGCCCGCATACCACAAAAAAAAAAAAAAGAAAGAAAAAAGAAAAAGAAAGGCAATTGGAAGTCACTAGCACAACCAAAGAGGAAGTTAAGCATTGTGGATAGGAACAGGGGCTTTCCCATCAGACTAGCAGGGTTTGTATTTCATCTTACTAGTGTAACTCATCTACTAGTATCTACTTTATAGGACTGGGGGATTATAATTTGTATACCTTATAATTATCTATCTTATAACTTGGGGGATTAAATGAGTTAATACCTGTAAAGCACTTAGAAAATGCACTCTAAACAGAATTTTTTAGTACATAGAACACCCACATGACTGGTTTGGGGTGTAAATAATGGAATATTTTAATATTAATTTAATATTCTTAAACAAGTGGTTATCAACTGTGGGAGATTTTTCCCCCAGGGGACATTTGGCAACATCTGATCATATTTTTTTATTGTTATGCCTGAGGGGAGTGGTGCTGCTGTCATCTAGGGGAAAGAGCCCAGGAATGCCAGTAAACATCCTACAATGCACAGGACAGCCTCCCACAGCAATTATCCAGCCCTAAATGTCAGTTGTACCAAGGCTGAGAAATCCCGTTCTATGCCCACTCACCTCAGGGAAACATGTTCTGCAGGAATAAGTAAATGCTTTTTCATGTCAGTTTTAAGTTAATTGTTTTGATTATTTCTCTGTCACTGGAAGTACAAATCAAGCATCCTAACAGGTCCATTTTACATAAACACTGGAACATATAGTAAATATCTTATCCATATTAGCATATTTTATTTTTCAAAACAATAAAAATGTGGTACAGTAGAGTATTTAAGGAGATGAGTTCCACAGTCTATTTGGATTCAATTTAAACACACTGTATCCCAGCCCTGCTGTTTACTAGCTATACAACCTTAAATTAGTTACCTAGCTGATACTTGGGCCTCTATTTATTAAACATGATGAAATAATAGTTCCTAACTTATAGTATTATTATGAGTATTAAATGAGATAATCCAAGTAAACCACTCAATATTATGCCTATATTATTGTTATCAAGCATAGAATTTTAAATGCTGGTTAAATAAAGAAAATAACAGATATATCTTTGGCATTTAAAAAAGAATTTGCATATACTTAACACTACTAAAATGTATACTTAGAAATGTTTAAGATAGTACATTTTAGGTTATGTGCTTTTTACCACAATTAAAAAAGAAATAATTGGGCTTCCCTGGTGGTGCAGTGGTTGAGAGTTTGCCTGCCGATGCAGGGCACAGGGGTTCGTGCCCCGGTCTGGGAAGATCCCACATGCCGCAGAACGGCTAGGCCCGTGAGCCATGGCCGCTGAGCCTGTGCATCTGGAGCCTGTGCTCTGCAACGGGAGAGGCCACAACACTGAGAGGCCTGCATACCGCAAAAAAAAAAAAGAAAAGAAAAGAAAATTTTCATTGCCTCCATAGAAAACGCCATAGCACCATGTAATGATGAAGAAAACTGTATAATGGTATACAAGAAAATAGCACCTTCTTGCTAAATAAAAATATATCAATAGACACATACAGTCCTGCTATGGACTGAATTGTGTTCTCCCCCCACCCCTAATTCATATACTAAAGCCCTAACCCTCAATGTGACTATATTTGGAGATAGCGCCTGTAAGGAGGTGATAAATGATAAATGAGGCTATACAGGTGGGGCCCTAATCCAATAGGGCTGGTGACATTATAAAAAGAGAAGGAGACCCCAGAGCTCTCTCACTTGGCCATGTGAGGATACAGTGAGAAGATGGCCATCTGCAAGCCAGGAAGAGAGTCCTTACGAGGAGTCAAATTTGCCAGCACCTTGATCTCAAACTTCCCAGACTCCAACACTATGAAAAATAAATTTCTTTTGTTTAAGCCACCCAGTTCGTGTTATTTCGTTACAACAACCTGAGCAGATGAAGACAATTGCTATTAAATGTAGTTCATGAGAGAAAAGCTTGAAAAGAAAACTTGGATGACACTTTGGTGTGGCTGGAAAGAGCATGGTGAGATTCTGAGGGGAGAAGAATGAATAACAAAGAAATTGGAGAGAGAAGCCAAGATGGGGAATATAAGCAGAGATGAAGGACAGATAAGAAACATTGAAGGGAAAACATTAAATTGAAAGGAGAGAAAGAGTCAGGTAAAAAAAATGTTGTGAAGAAAGATGAAAAAAGAATGGTCTTGAGAAAAATAACTGCTTCCCCTGCCCAGGTGTTATACAGCATGAAAAATTTAGAGGGGGGGAAGAAAACCTGAAAAAGATATCACAGTCACAAAAGGAAGACCAAAGGTAGAAAGTAGTCAGTATAGAGGAGCGAAAGGAGAAAGACAGATGCTGTACTGATTGGAGAAGCCACACTTTTTAATTATTGGAAATGCTTCCATTGTGGCTGCAAGCTTTCCAAATATAAGATCACTTATGATCCTCTCGGGGCTTTTTTACTATTGTTTCATTTTGTGTTTACTGATTATTACCATACCTTCATGAGTAAGTTTGAAAATCCACCATCTGGCCAAAGCCTGATTGACCATTTACCAATTCGATTCAGTCTTGCACCCTTCTTTCAAATCCCTTTACAGCGAGGTTAAAACACACACACGTACACACACAGCTGCCTATGAACAGAATGACAAAGTTGTGTCTAAACAAGGAAATTGAAGCAGTACATTAAAGCAATTTTCTTGAAATTGAGAGAACTATTTCACTTCTAGTATGACTATGGCTATGTAGGTCAGTATTTCTACCTTCCCTCCTGGAACTGGTAAAAAACCAAAAAGGAACAATAACAACAAAACTTGAAAACTCCATTTTCATGTATAAAAGAGACAGATATAATCTTCAATCTCCAAAATATGTCTAAGCATTGCCCAAAACAAAGTCCCATAAAAACAAGTAAAGAGAAGAAGCATGAAGAGTAGCACAAAGGCCCAGATCTCATATAATGCCACCAAAAGTACATTTCCTAGAAGAGACGGGCTTAGGCTGAAGAGCAGTATCTACATCCTTTGTTTGCAAGAAATCAGTACAGAAACTAGGGTGAGTAGGTCAGAGGTCAGAGTGAGGTTCAATCCAATTTGATTCAGAGACATACTACAAGTCACACAGACAAACCATACCTTCAGGAAGCAGTCTGTCTCTGTGGAAGTAGAAGAGAAGAGACTCTTACAGGTTGTGAATCCGGCCCCTCCCCACCCTCCACTCCCAGAACATAGCTGGTCCAGGAAAATTTAACTATTTCAATGGTGAGCAGTAAAAAAAAAGGGGGGTGGGGGTGGGGAGAGAATTGATATAGCATTAAGAGAAAGGTATTAGAAGAAGAAATATGGAAAAGAGAAGCAAAACTTTGTAACACATGAAGACTGCTCATGAGAAAATTGTTCTCCAGAGCAGAAGAAAATTGAATATTTCAGTGTATCCGTTGCTCTGTAACAAACTACCTAAAACTTTGTGGCTTAAAATAACAACCGCTTATTATATCTCATATTTTTCTGAGTCAGGAATTCAGGAAGTACTCAGCTGGGTGATTCTTCTGCTCCACATGGTTTCAACTGGGGTCACTTGGTAGTTTTCAGCTTGTGACTTGGTTGGTCTGGAGGTTCAAGAAGGTTTCATTCATGTGATTAGCACCTTGTCAGTGATGTCTGGGCTCAGCTAAGCTATTTTTCCACCCCAAGTAATCTGAAAACCTGTCCACGTAGCCTCTCCAACATGGTGGTCTCAGGTTTCCTACATGGTGGCTCCAAGAGAAAGTAAGTAGAAGCTTCCAGTTTCTTAAGGCCTGGGTACTGAAACTAGCACAGTTTCACTTCTGCAATGTTCTATTATCAAAGCAGTCACAGAGCTCACCCAGATTCAAGGCAAGGGGCATAGATCCCACCTACGAGAGGAGAGTCAGAGAATTTGCAGCCATCTTTAATCCACCACTGTGATCAAGCATTTCACCATAAATTATAAATAAATCAACTAATAGCTTCTATGAAGGAATACTACAAGAAAAATATGACAGATGTAATACAAAAAATCTATCATACCAATTAATGTAATAAATTTTACTCACTGATTTAAAAAAATATCTTCAGATTGGATCATAAGACAAAACCTAACTCCAGGCTCTATATAGGAAGCACTCCTGAAACAAAGTGATTCAAGAAAGCCGTAAACAAAAGAACAGATAAAGGTGTACTAGGCAAATATAAACCAAAAAAAAAAAAAAAAAACCCACAGGATTTGATCTTCTTATCAGAAAGGGTAGAATTCAGGCTGCAAAGCAATAAACATGAAAAAAGGGCACTATATAATGGTAAAAGGCTCAATTCACAATGAAGAAAAAACATTATTTAATATCCAGGCACAAATATTCAGAAATATACCAGTAGTAAGAGATTTAATTTAGGTTTCTCAGTTTAGGACATATTAAGAAGATAAAAAGTAAGGAAAAAAATCACAGAGCTAATTAACATAATTAATAAGATAGATATAATTAATCTATATTGAACTCTGCACCTCAAAAGTAGATCACACCTTATTTTCAGTCCCCATGGAATATAATCATATATGTGAATATGTATTCAGCCACAAACAAAAGCTTGAAAAATTCCAAAAAGTAGGAAATGCATAGAAAATGTCCTCTGATCATTACACAATGAACAAGAAATTAAAATACAATATTGGAAAACAAAAAGTTATTTCCATCTGAAATGGTTAAATTCTCTGCTAATCAACTCTTGGGTCAAAAAAGAAATACAAATCCAAGCTGGAGAATTTTTAGAAAACAATGTTAACGAAAACATTATATTTCAGAACCTATGGTAAAGATGTCAAACAGTGCTCAGAGGAAAAATGATAGCATTTAATACATTAACAAAAGAGGAGAGTAAGGAACAAACTATTAGGTATAACATAAGCTACAAGGATATACTGTGCAATACAGGGAATATAACCAATATTTTAAAATAACAATACATGGAGTAAAACCTTTAAAAATTGTGAATCACTATACTGAACACCTGTAAATTATATAATATTGTAAAGCAAGTATACTTCAATTAAAAAAAAGAATCTGACTCAAACTGTGAGAAAAAAAGAATAACAAAATAAACCAAAGGAAAAAAGAAGTAAGCAGTTAAAGATAAAAGAATTTTTGATTTTGAAAACAATAAAAAGAAAGTAATACTAATAAATACAAAAGCTGATTTTTAAATGAAAAATGCTTTAAAAGTTAGTTAAACTGCTAGCTGACCTAATCAAGATAAAAATTACAGTTGCAGAAATAAGAAATCATAAAATGAAAACAAATAGCAAAATGAGGGAACTGAAAAGAATATTAAAGAATATTCACCTTTTGAAAATGAATTAGAAAATCTGGCTGGATTAAACAGGTTAGGAAAATATAGTTTACCAAATGTACCCAATGAGAGATAGAAAATCTAAACTGACCTCTGAAAAAGAAAAAATAAAAGCTGTCAAAATGCTACTTATCTGACCCTCAGTGACACCTGTCAATTATTTCTCACACACAAAACAAATGGCAAATCTATCTCACATCTGCATATGAATGCAAAAAATCTTCAGTAAATCTTAAATAGGATAATATTTCAAAATCCAGGGAGTTTTATTCAAGAAATGCAAGGACACTTCAATATTAGGAAATCCACTAATATAATTCATAATATCAATATAGTGGTACTGGAATTATAATTCATTATATTAATAGTTCTACAGAGAAAAATCATGATCATCATATTCAGCAAAATTTAGGAACTATTTTTTAATAAAAATCTCAATAAAAAATTATCTGGATAATTTCTTAACATGATAAAATATATATTTCAGTCTAAAAGCAAGCATCACGCTTAAAAGGAAAGAACCATGAGCATCAGTTTGCAATCTTGTTGCACATGAAATCACTAGGAAATCTTTAAACAGTTTAAAATACTGATACCTGAGTCCTGTCTCCCAGAGAGTCTGATTAATCAGTCTGGAGTGATGCCTGGAAATTGGGATTTTTAAAAGCTACCAAGTCTAATGGGCAGTCAAAGTTGAGAACCACCTTTACATTCAGAAACAAAGTCGGGGTGCCCACTATTAGTACCATTATTTAATATTATATTCAAGGTACAATTGTACAATTAATGTTGTATTGGAGGTCAATGCAATTATATAAGAGAGAATTATAAAATTTGGAAAGAGGAAGTTAAACATATCACTATTTTAGATTATATGATTTGGGAGGGGTAAACTCAAGAATTTGGCTTTAAATTTAAAAATCACTGCAAGCAACAAGAACTCATATAGCAAGCAATAGGTTTTATAGAACACAACTGGTTATAAAATATAATAAAAGAAAATATGAATAGCAACAAAAATGTAAATATCTAGCCATAAACTTAAATAGAAATGTGCAAGACATATGAAGAAAACTTGAAAATACTATGAAGGATTCAAAAGAGGACTTGAATGAATTGAAAGACACATATTTTTGGATAGGAATGCTCAGCGTCATAAACATGTCAATTCTTTCTAATTTCATTTATACTTTTAATGTCATCTCAATAAATATGCCAAATTTTAAAAAACTAGACCAGTTGATTCTGAAATTCACGTTGAAAAGGAATCAGTGTTATCCAGGAAAATTCTAAACAGAAGGTGGAAGATGTACTAAATTTATTTAAAAATATAATAAAGCCTCAATAATTAAAACTACATACATAGTTATGGTACAAGCATAATCAGACTAACCAATGGAACTGAAAAGAGACTCCAGAAATAGACTCAAGTATACAAAGAAATTTAGTATATAATAAAGGTGGCATTTCAGTGGGGGGAAAGATGGGTTATTCAATAAATGATATTTGACAAGCTGCATAGCCATCTGGAGAAAAATTGTTTTATTTACACCTTACCTTGTATATTATGATAAATTCCAAATGTATCAAGGATTTAAATGTAAAAATGAAATCATAAAGGTACTAGAAGAAAATACAGGAAAATTTATTTATTCCCTTGGAGTAAGGATGACTTTCTAACTGAAACTCAAAATCCAGAAGCCATAAAAAAATAATGATAAAAATTGACTCCATAAAAAGAAACTTCTGCATAAAAAAAATCATAAAGACAAAGGGCAAATGGATAATATCTCTACAAAATATTTTTAATAAAGAATTAAACTATGAATACAAAAAGTACTCCTAGAAATCAATGACAGAAAAGCCATTAACATAGGAACAGACAAAGGGTAAGAACAGATAGTCCCCAGAAAAGGAATTCAACTGCCTCTTAACCATACGTTAAAAAATTAAAATGCTTAATCCTACTAATAATAAGAAATATATATATGAAAACTACACTGAGAATTCTGATCTAGAGGAAAATAAAGTTTATAAGAAGAACATATAAACTTAGACCTGAAAAGATTCTAAAAGGAAATGTGGCTTAATTTTAAAAACTTAAACATTCATACTTCTGTAAAATTTTACTTTCGTATCTCATTGTTCTTTCTTTTCTTGGATAGAAGTTTCTCTTTGGGGTGATTTTGAACCAACCACGAAAATAAAGAAGGAATAAATAAAAGAGAAGAAAGACTTAATATTACTGTGCAATAATTGGAAAAATAAATGAAAAGAAGGAAACATGTATATATGTAGCTGAGATGTAGGAAGATGACTCATGATTATTGAAAATATGTTAGGATGTAAAAGAAAAGTATTGCCTGGGGCTAAACTGCCAGCAGTGAAACACAGAAGAAAGATGCTCAGCTGGCTTTAGAGAGGAGATAGAAGAAGTAGGAAGCAAGCCCTCAAGACCAGGCTGTGGCCAGGAGGGGGCATTTCAGTCTGGGACAGCTTGGTTGCTGCCTTGATGTAGGGGAAAAATTAAAGTAGCTTCAGAGAGCAAGAGGGAACAGCAGGCAGAATGTTAGGTGCTATTGTGCTTCTAAAGTCAGGGTCCAACCCTCAAAAGGTACCATTAGCCCTAATAATATAAAATTACTTAAAATATAAATTCTATTTCTTTAATAATAAAACCTAACATGTGAATCAATATACATTCTAATAAGAGAGAAAAGAGAAAATCTCACCAGTCAAAACAAATCACAGTTAGATTTTAATTGCATTGCTTCACACCAAGCTGACAGGGAAAAGGTAGGACATTGTTGTCAAATTATGCCAGGAACTGCCTGGTTTCTGTCATAAAAGACAGATTATTTTTAAAATGTGCAACTCATTTATTCAAAGTTCAACATACCTACTATAGTACTCAATAAATGTTGGTTGACAATCGTGATTTTCTGTGTTTCAGGTTTGGAATGTGAAGTTATTTTAAAATAACCTTTAAAGTATAGGGTTTTTGTTTCCTTGTGATCTTTTGCTTCTTTATTTTATTTTAATTTAGACATGGTTCTTTGATTTTAATCTGGGCTTATTTTGTAGGTTTTTTTCCCAAGCTCCATTAACAGTTTCAGAAAATTGCACTTTTATTTATTTACCTGAATCAGTATTTCTTTTATATATACTCAATTCAAAAGGTTGACAAAGTTTCCAAACATATACCACAGACCATTTAACCAGCATTTTAAATGAAAATAAAGGTGGTTTTAGCAGCATACAATAATTATAGATCTACATTTATCCTACAATATGCTAATGGGCAACTGATTAGGTTGTAGATATCCTAGAGTCCTCAGTAGTATTTATGTATGAATCTGCATGAATTACAACTTCAGTTGTTCCTCACTTTCAGCATAATGTTTCTCTATGCGTAGTTCTTATATAAGTGAAGCATACTTGGCCATTTCCTACTATGTGTATCTTCTGGATTTATCTCTTGTCACTCTACAATTAGGTTGTAGTAAAATTGGTGTTATATTTGCAGTGTCTAAATGATGCCACGTAATTTAACTGAACCAGAGATATAAATTACTCTGAATCAGCTGAAAACAGAGTCTGGTCAAGGAAAGGGAAGGACAAGATTATCTTTGAAATTCCTCACAAGCTACCTCTGACCTTTCCTATGTCAACATTTTGAAGGTACTTTCTCTGATTCCTTGAAGATAAGCAGCTCCATGAAGACAGGGCTGGTGATCTGAGGCAGATAAGAGTAATATAGAGAAACATTTGAAATATACTCAAGGGGGATATTTAAGCATTAATAATTTTCTGGGTTATGCATGTAATATTAAAATAGTATCATGCAGTAAATACCTATGTATTATGTCCACAGTATCTGAGCTTTTTTTTTTTTTTTTTTTTTTTTTTTTTTTTGCGGTACGCGGGCCTCTCACTGCCGCGGCCCCTCCCGTTGCGGAGCACAGGCTCCGGACACACAGGCTCCGCGGCCATGGCTCGCGGGCCCAGCCGCTCCGCGGCATGTGGGATCCTCCGGGATCGGGGCACGAACCCGTGTCCCCTGCATCGGCAGGCGGACTCTCAACCACTGCGCCACCAGGGAAGCCCTATCTGAGCTTTTATAACCATTATCTTCAATCCTTGTGATACTGAGAGGTAGACAATTGACAGATAAGGAAACTGAGACTCACAGAGTTAGGTAATTTCCCTCAGAATGTCATTGCTGTAAGGGGTAGCCATGATGGAAGTACAGCCAATTCCTATTCCAAAGCCTGGTAGGTTGGCACTCAAACCATGTTGCATGCACACAGAAAGTGAAAGTACACTGAGGTTGAGTTCAAAAATTGGGAAGATGCTTTCATTTCTTTGAAACAGCTTTGATATCCTTTACCTCCCATCACTGCTCTCAGAACCACCCTTAGCCTAATCTAGTTCCTTTTTAGCTCACTTATGAATAGTGGCATTATGAGAAAGCCAGGAGTGTAAGTCTCTGGCATATCTGCAATAAATATAGTCTCTATTACTTCGGACAAAGTAATAGTTACCCCCTCAGAGCCTCATTTGCAAAGTATGGATAAAAGCAAAGTGATCAGGGAGATTAATGAAATCACAGTTGTGGATTATAGTCCATCCTCAATAATGGTTTCCAACTCTCCTTCACTTCGACAGTAGTTGTCTTGCTGGTTTCTTGGGCTATAGCTTATCTTCTGCCTCTAGTCTCCACTCAACTTGCATCATCATGCAACCAGGTTCTAGAAGGGAATGAACCCGTGACCAGGAGTTGTAAATGAGAGTGATACCTTCACTGAGTTATGTGACATGCTCCTTCACTTCCCTGACTATCCACCAGGTACAGAAACCAGCAGCAAATAAATTCATAAAGCTACCCTGGGCCACTACCAGCCATTAAGAAACCAAGGGGACCAGGGATGAGGCAGACTGAGGACAGTGGCAGGACCTGGGAAGCAGAGATGCAGAAAGATGTAGCTTGCTCTACTATTCAGAACTGTCTAGGATGCAAGAGTCAGACAATCCAAACCAACTGAAAAACACAAACTAATAAAAGGGGAACTTATTAGGTCTTTAACTAAAAGGCTAGGTGTGGCTGGATAGGGGCTCAAGGGATATCATTAGGACTTGGCTTCTCTCTCCCAGGTCAGCTCTCTGTTGGCACTGATCTCAAACAGTTAATTTCCCATTGGTACAAAATAGCCATAGTAGTTCCATCTGTATCTTTTCAATTCAATGGAAATAGAAAATCTGTCTCTTCCCTCCCATTTTCAGAAGTCTCATTATAACATGTTTTATATTATAATGAGGTTGAGGCTCTGAATGGGTCATATGCCCATCCTTGAACCAACTTCTGTGGCCTGGGAAATGGGATGCACTCACTGGTGTAGGTCCAGATCACATGCTCAACACTGTGACCAATCATGGAGGCCTGGGCAACATTATGTGTCGATTATCTCGGGGCAGGGATTTCCACCAAAAATCAGAGATACTAGATTTTGCCCCCAATGCTATCCACAGGGTAAAGGCTAGAGGGGACTTCGTGATACCCGGCCAACTCCCTCATTAAGAACAAGCGTCCTTTCCTTAAGAGGACCATACACTAAGGAGGTGAAGAACTGACCTGAGGTGGGTAAGGGCTTGTGTATTAAAGGACCTGAGAGAAGGCCAGTGGGCCAGAGCAGAGTTAGTAAGTTTTGGAGAATGGCTTGAAATAATGTTGGGGAGATAAGAGAAGCAAGATTATGAAAAGCCTTGTAGGTTATTAAGGAGTGTTGCTTTTAAGTACAATGGGAAGTCACTGGAGAGTAAAAATATTAATCCAGGAATATATGTTTTTTAAGAAATCATTCCAGTGACTTTATAAAATTAGAGCAGAAAGGAGGTACTTATTTCACTCAGAATTATGTCTATTAAATGATTTCATTTCAGCTTTCCTGATTTATGACTCTAGGCATACTGCTTTTCTTAGGACAAGAGAACATGCTTAATTCTTTAAGTCATTATATTCATATTCATTTCTAAAATATATATTTCTTAATTATAACAAATGAAATACTTTAATATGTCAATGTGTAATGTCTATGAATTATTTTCAATTATATTTGCGTGCAGCAAACATCATGTTACCTAATGATTCCAAAAGAAAGCAAATTAAACCTGGAAAAAAAGTCCTCCCTATGACATCATCTCTGCCCTCTAACTTCCACACCTAGAGAAGGTAGCCTACCTGCCTGAATCTGTGTCCAGCTGTTATCTACATAGAGGTCACTTGGAGAAAAGTAGATAGGGATGTAGCTTCCCAAGTCAGCTCAGGTGCTCCTGGTCCCCAAATCCTATGAGAGCCTTCTGCACAGCCATCAGCAGGGAAATTGTAGCAGGCAGATCTGTGCAGCCCAGACACCAAGAGACATCACATAAGAAAGAGCCCTTTCTCACCAACTATTTCAGGTTGTGGAGCCTCAGGGTAGTGAAAATGAGCCAGTACTAATGGTTTTAATAATCAGAAACAGTGACTGAGATAAGATCTTAATTTTCTATTCCCTAGACCTTGCAGTGCTATATCATATATTCATGAAGTAATAATTTTGTAGAACATAGAACCACCGAAAGCTAGGGCTAAAATGACACCCTCCTTAACCTAATGAAGAAGCAAAGGCCACGAGAGGGGTAGATCCTTGATCAGGCTAACATACCAAGTTGAATCACTGACTCAAAACCAAAATAATTATAATAATAATAATTCAATTTAATTTAAATTCTATATTCCCAGTCTCCTGGGATAAGAAAACTATATTTATTCATATATTTGCATGATGTTTTCACAGTCATAATTCCATGTATCTTTACAATTTTAGAATAACAATATATCTATCCAGGACCACTTTAAGCTAATTTTTTAACTTGGGGGTTTCCTGGACCATGTAGGAAGCATAAATTTGAATCCCAAAACTATCTCAAAATGTGGTGGCTTATAACAAGTCATTTGTTTGCTAGTTGTTATGATTGCTAGGGGAGACTTTTCCTCACTAGAGGCTAAGCCAAAATTAACGAGTTTCCTGGCAATAGACTCAGAGTGGGTGGTCTAAGATGGCCTCACTCACTTGACTGGCAGATGGTACTGGTCCTGTGTCTTCAGGTGACTAACCTGAGTTTACACATGTGGGTGGGCTCCAAAAACCCAAGAGGGAGGGACAGACACCACTGGATGAGTGGTGCTTTTTCAAGCACTTGTATCATGTTTGCTAATGTCCCATTGATCAAAACAACTCACATGGCCAAGCCCAGTGTCAGTGTGGGAAGGGACTTCAGAAAATCTCAGATACAGGCAGGTGTGGTTTACTGGGGACCATTACTGTAACAACCTACCTCAGGGTCCAAGAGCTGAGCAAGGAATAATAGACGGCCTTGCTTTGCGGAAGACACAGAGTGAAATCCTGGCTCCACCTGTGTGCAATTTTAGATAAATGACTTACCCTCTCAGAGCCTTGGTTTCATCTTGGGGAAAATAATAACTACTTCACAGAGACTGTTGTAAAGTTTAAATAATGTATATTAGGTCTCTGCCTAAACATGCTTTAGTCGGCCTCATCCAAAATGTTTTCATCTTGATCATGCTTCTGCTTCAAGATTTCACCTTGTTGCATTCTCTCTCTTTTGCAGCCTTGAAAAATTTCATTGAAAAGGCATTCTGATTTAAAAATCATATATGCCCACTGTAATAATATATATATATATATATATATATATATATATATATATATATATATATATATATATATATAGAACTCTATAGAGCTGGAAATAGTGGCTCCTCTTCCACCATTCAGCCCATCCTTTTCATTCTGCACTATCCTCCTAAGTGAGGCTCCAGACTTCATGACAACTGCATCACACTGATGACTCTCAAATCTGAATGCCCAGTCCTGTCCTCCCCCATTCAGAGTCATTCACCCACCACATGAGCAGAAGTTCTCAGTTTTTAGCATTCGCCAGAATCACCTGGAGGGCACCTTAAACCCTGACTGCAGGGCCCCACCTCCCAGGGTTATGATTGAGTAGATCTTCAGTGGGGCCCAAGAATTTGAATGTCTACTACATTCCCAGATGTTACTGATGCTGCTGGTCTGAGGACCACACAATTAGAACCATTGGCCTAGAAGCACTTCACTTCAACTTGTGCAAAGATCAACCATTCCTCTTCCAAGACCTTCCACTTCCTGAATTTTATATAACAGGTAATGGCATTGATCCTGTTGACCAAACTAGAAACCAATTCTAATTAAGGATGCTAAGCAGTTAGAGTATAGCATCAAGTTGCTCTGGTTACTATTTCTTCCTTCCTGTTTTCCCAGATGGCTTCAGTCCTCATCAATTTCATTATCTATTAAACAGAGCCACCCGGTTATAAAGTCAAATACCTTTTACTTTAAAATACTTTGTCTCATCAGCTTCCCATGGTTGATGTGGAAAATAATGTAATTTTGTTATTTGCTTGGCCTACTGATAAGGTAGAAGAAATAAGTTTTGCCACTGGAATCAAGATGTCTAATAAATCTGCATCTTCTGGTACTTTTCGGTGAAGTATTATAGGATGCCAGTATCTCACAAGAAAAAGATAGGAGGGGCTCTTCCAAGTTTAAAGGTGAAGATCACACTAGGGAAGTAACTTCGCCTGTCATTCCTCATATTGGTACTCCATCTTTTACCATGTTGCAAGAGTTGCTACATTGTAGAGAAGGGCCTAAATCTTATACAAAACTGGTTCAGACTTACTTTTGCAAAGGCTGGAGACAGTCATGCCTTAGTGCCCACGGTGTTCAACCAAGAAAAAGTATACAGATCTCTCAGATTTCATGAGCCAGATTTTTCTATGTTTTCCAGCTATAGAAAAGGGAGTCCTGGGTCTCTCTCAAGGGGACTATTTTACTAGTTTCTCCTTAACTACTCTCCTGTCTCTCCTTTGCCCCCTCCAAGCTATCCTCTATTCTGTGCATCAGGGCACTCCATCTAAAACCCGGGTCTGATAATGTTATTCCCTTACTTTAGAATTTATAAGGAGGCTATCCATTGCCTACAAGAAAGCACAGCCAACAGTTTGTTGTTGCTCCTGAATGGAAAAGAAGTTGGGGCCAGACTATGAAGGCCCATTAATGCCATTCAAAGGATTCTGGCTTTTATCCTGCAGGCAATTGGAAGCCGTAGAAGGTTTAAAACAAAGGAATGACACATAGGATTTGTTGCTACTGTTTTTATGTTATTTCCACTCTGATATTAGTACAGAAGGTAGATTTGGGAAAAAATTAGGCAGCAGAAGACTGGAGACAGAGAAACTAGTTAGGAAGCTGTTTTGTTAGTGAAGTAGGGGATGAGGAGAAGGAATGGAGTAGTATCTAATCTATAAGAAATATTTGTCTTGGTGTTGGTGGTGGTGGCTGGTGAAATGAGTGATCCAGGATAGCAATTTTGAAACAATCCCAGCTGTTATTGAGATGATGAAGATATAATAGCCTGGGTCTTCTCTGTGCTCTTGATGGAAGTGAGATCATCCCAGGTTGCTCACTATATTAGCATTTCATAAGCTGTTGGGAGAGCTTGGGCCATGAGCTGAAGCTGAGCTTCCTAAGTCCCCCAACATCCAGGATTAAATCAAATGCATCGCAGTGATCAGCATGGCCTTTGGGCTTGTCACACTTAACAGCATTTCCTACCTCTGTGTCCTGAGAATTAGATCTTCCCCATGGAGGCAATCATATGCATTTAACAGTGGGATGATAAATTCTTTCTTATTTGGTTTTTAAAATTAAGAGAACTGAGTAAGGCAGCAATTCCGGATTGTGTGAGGAAATGTGATAATGAGTGGCTTTGTGGACTCTGCCAAGTTCTCTCCATCATGTTACCAGGGAGATGGTGAACACCTAAAATCAGTACAGCTGGAGCAGAAGAAGCTAAAGTAAAAAGTCCCATAGGGCAATTTTTTTTGTTTCCTAACACTTAAATTCTTAAGACAATTTTATAATACAAATTAAATTAGATTTATTTGCAGAAGACAAATAAAATGTAAAAGAGAATAAAATATTTTAGCAGAGCCCACAGAGGCCTCACCTATAGTACATGCCTATTAAATATTAAACAATCTATATCAGGGATAGTAAACTCATGATAAATAATTAGAAATATAACCTGAATAAATCCCATAGTCCCATGTGGTTTATTCTTAGTACTATATAAACTGTTTAAAATTTTACCAGGTGTCTCAAAAATTGTCAAAGGAGGATGTGCAATTTATTTAGAGTATAAAATCTTAAAATTTCTCTCCCCAGGACTGCCTCTTTCAGTGTCCTTCACCTAGAACCTACCTTGTCCTCAAAGTTTTCTCTTTCCCACTCTCAACACCCAACTCTCAAAAATGCTTGCTGATATCATGTGACCAATGTCTCTCTCCTCTCCTTCCCTAATTACCATTTCTTTCAGCTTATTATGCATTTCCTCTAGCTCCTCTGGTTTCTTAAAAGGCTCTTCTTTATTTTTTACCCGAATTCTGTACAAAAAAAAAAAAAAATCCTTTCTTCTCAGAAGCAAAAGGCAGAAGGGGAGATTGCAAGAACTGATACAGTGATCATTTTTGTCCCTGTTACACATTAATATTTTTATACCTGTTATAGGAAAAACCAAGAATAATATGAAATATATCACTAACTTTGAATAACATCAGAATTAAGCAGTGATTAGGAACATGAGCTTCAGAATCAGAAAAACCTTTGTTAAGACTCTGGCTCTGCCATTTGCTCCTTCCCTAGGTTTCAGCATCTACAAATGCAAAAGGACATGGATTAGAATTGAATTGGATAATTCATGTAAAATATTCAGCATAGTTCCTGGAAACTTTTATTATAATTATTGAATAAGGTATGTTGTGAATATTTTATTATAATTATTCGTATAAATTATGAGTGTTTTATTATAATTATTCATTCTTATCTTGGGGGAAAATAGTCCATAGGGAACAGGAATTTAGCCCAGGACACTCCTTCCTACTGGCACAAAACGTTTAACAGTCCAGAAAACAAGTTATATTCCGTCCTCAACCCTAGAGAAACAAATGCTATTTTCCCCATAGGTCATAAAGTATTCCTGCCTTCTCATGTGGTCACATGCTCAGTGGAGTTCCTGGCAACTCAATGGATTGATTCATGGGCTGTTGAAACAACGAATGTCTCAGGGACACCAGATGCAAACCAAGTAACAATGAGCCTGAAAGTCTGCCTGGTGATAGAATGAGGTATTTGCCCTTCTTCAGTCACTCCTGGACCAACTCTATCAACCAACAGTTGTGTGGATGCAAGTAGCCCACATGAGTTCTCTTTCCCCATCAGCTGGCAAAGTAGATGGTTCATTTGTTCACTCATTCACTGGACATTTTTTGAGCTCACATTGGGTGCCAAGCATTGTGCTTTTCACAGAGGAAAGGATAGGGTTCTAACACTAGGGAGGTTCTCTTCAGCAAGGGAGAGGTATCACAGACCAGTGCTCCTCAAACCAGAATGTACATACAGTTCCCCCTGAGAATCTTGTTAAAATGCAGGTTTTGATTTAGTATTTCTGGGATGGGCTGGAATTTTACATTTCTAATAAGTTCCCAGGTAATATGCACACCATTCATCTCGAAGTTCACTACTCAAAGTGTAATCCTCAGACCAGGAGCGTGGGTAGGTTGTCAATTTAAGAAGGCTGATGCCTATTAATTCAGTTGAATTAGTTCCCTCCTGTTATTTTGTAGATTCCCAAGCACACATAGCCCTGTCCATCTGATTATGCAGCGGGATCAAAGGGAAGATGAGAGATGCTTATGTGAAAATGGCCATCACTGTAAGGAGGGAAGAACCCAACGATATCAGATTTGTTTGATTTTCTGTAATAATTCCTGAAAGGTCAGAAATAGCAAATTCCTAATTTTAAATGTTTTCCTGTCACTTCCCAGACCACCCTGCTGAGGAGGGCTAGATGTAGAGGACAGTGGGAAGAGGGTGGGTACCATACAGTAGCGTACTGGATACAGAACCAGACTCCGCCCCTTCCTACCTAGATCACTCAGCTGAAATGAGGAAATTTTGTGTTTTAATCTCTAAATCTCAAAAATGGGAATGCTTATCATACCCACCTAAGAGGCTTGTTGTATTTCATGAGATGATTTGCAGAAAGAACCTAGCACAGTGCCTGCAGTGACCATTCAATGGTGTGTGTCTTTATTATTGTTATTAAATAAAACTGGGAGCCATGATAAATATTCTTTATCAGTACTTTGTCAAGGCACACTGGAGAAAAATCTAAATTAGAGCCCATACTCTGACTCATGTGGTTTTAAATCAGACTGGTAATGTTGTGTGAGCACAGGTGTTTTGTAGTTTGATTTCTCTTCTAACACGAGAAAAAAAATGATCAAAAAGAAGAGAGAGAAAACAATCACTATTTGAAAGCGAATGAAGGGTGCCACCCTCCTCCCAGCCCTTTTTTTTTCTTACTTTGACATCTCGGTGTGTGTTTTTTTTTTCCTTTAGCTGTGACTTCTGGGATAGGTGATAACTGCCAGTAATAGGATTAGCATTGATTTCTTTAGCAAGAACAGAGATGTGGCAGTTCCAACCATTTCCTGAACTGCCAGCTTTGAAATATCAAAAAAAAAAAAAAATAGAGAGAGAGAAAAAGAAAAAAGAAAAGAAAGAAATGAAAAGAAAGAAGTCGGTAGGGGGAAAATACAGCTTTTAGAAAAATGGAGCGTGTGTGAATCCCACTGTGCGCGTCTGTGTGTGGGCGTATGGACACACATGTGCACAGAGATGGATACAGGATCACTCAGACACGTGTAGTTCATGCCAATATTTTGTTGTTTGGTGATAAAGGATCAAAAGCTCTGTCTCTGTTCTGCTTCAAAAAAAGGTTTTAAACATTCATTTGGCTTTCTTTTTCTTTCATTTGTAAACACATTTACCAACTGATCTTTCATAGTTATCCTTGAATTCTGACTTTTGTAACCTTGAAATTCAAACAAAGGAAAGAAGTGTCTCAGAGAAAGACTGTACAGTGGGCCCTGCCAGAGTCATGCCCCCCAGGATTCCATTTCTCTGAGACTAGCCCCCCAGGATTCCGTTTCTCTGAGACTAAGTCCACAGGACACCAAAATACAGGATCAAGTTCTCCAAATCTCAACCAAAGTGTCTCCTTAAAAAGAGCTGGTCGACTTCCTGCAGGAGACCCAAGTCTTCACATCCGAGCCAAGGAGTTGGGGGTCTACCCTCTTTCCCAAAGGTGCCAAATACAAATCCAAGCAGGAGGTGAGGGAATGCCCTCCAGCTTCTGGTGCTAAAACTAAAGAGGAAGAAAAATGGGGCAAAGGGTCGGCTTCTTCCACAGCCTTTGAGCTACTTTGGAAACAAAACTAGTATAAAGCAGGATTTGAGGTCAAGATATCAGGTCAATCACATAAGTCAGATCTTGAGGCTCAACAATTTAGAAATAGAGAATTTTCTAGAAGAAAGAAGTAGAGGAAGGGGTAATGAGAGGTGGTTCTCTTTGATGTCTCCTTGGGTTGGATATATCTAAATCAATACAGGTGATTTGGGGGAAAAATCATTTTAAGGAGAATACCCACTAAACCAATTGACTGAGGATTACTTAGCAAATTATTTTATGAATTATGATATCTTATGATGATTATCATTATTAGCTACTATTAATTGAATAGGAGTTATGTACCAGGAACTGTACGAAGTCCTCTGTATGTACTCATTAGCACTTTTAATCTTCCTGAAAGAAGTTAGATAATGTCTACTTTACATCTTACAGATCAGGAAACTTAAGCTCAGATAAGTGACTTGCCCAACATCACACAGCAGTAAAGTAATAAAGCCTATATTTAACCCCAAACCAGGATGATTCCAATGTCTAGTGTAACTGAGTCACCACCTTTCCTTTAAGGTATTACATTTTCATTTGCTGGGACACCATCAAATGAGAGCCATTCCTCCATATTAATTTATTCATTCACTCACCATCCAATCAGCATCATTTGGGCACCTGATATATATCATCTACAGAGGTAGGACATTGAATTCAAGGATGAATCAGTCAAGGTTCCTGACACAAAGTGCTCAGAGCCACGTGGAGCAGACTGACCCAAGGATAGCACAGAGGAGAAAAGAACTTAGACAGTACCTTCACAAAGATAGGGTTCTACTTGAACTGGAGGTTGAGTAGGAATTCATAGGATATACACATTATAGTAAGTAATTTCTTAGCTGGCTCTAATCAGCAGCTTCAAAACTCCCAAAGGCAAAAACATCCTGTTGAACCATGTATACAAAACACCTTAGCAATAAGTTGCACAGATCAAATATTAACTTAAACTGTTCAACACAAGTTGTCAAGTAATTATTTTACTTGTTGCTTATTCTCATTGAAATAATGTTTGATAGTATATACACATTTTAAAACAACATTATGCTTTTCTTTCTCATTTGTAATGCTGTTCTTTGGGAAAAAGTGGAAAATTAATATAGCTTGCTATGTATTAATAAACATCTATATATGTATATTTCTGTGTTTAGTTTTACATATGTACAAATATATATGAAAATTTAAATCACTCATAATCCTGCTACTCAGAGTTATCCAAGGTTAACATCTTGGAATATATTTCCTTCCAGCATATTTCTATACAGTTATCAATTTAGTGCACAGAATTAGATTTACAATATATATACTGTATTTTAATGTTTTTACCCACATTTCTATCTTTACAATGAACATTTAACACTTTTTTGTGTGACTAAACATTCTCTGACAGTATAACTTCTAATCGTTCCCTAACATTCACCCTCTACATGTCCCATTCCATCCCTGCTCTACAGAACATTTAGGTACTTTCCTTTTTGTTGTTGTTTTATTATGAATTATACTGCAAAGAATATCCTTGTATATAGATTTTTGTGTGCATTTTAAATTATTTCCTAAAGATAAATTCCCAGAAGTGTTATTATCTCATCAAAAATTTAAAACCATTTTAAAGTTTTTGGTGTGTATTTCTAAATATATATTCAGAAATATAGAATCAATTTGCCTTCCCAAAAGCAGAGTAAGAGTGCCCATCTTCTGCATTTTCACCAATATTGGATATTTCCATTTAAACCACTTTAAAAGTATTTCCCAATTGAGTAGGCAGAAAATTGTATCTTGTTTTTATTTGCTTATCACTGAATACTGATGAGGTTAGGCATTTTTCATACATTTATTATCCACTTGTATTTCTTCTTTTGTCATTTATTCATGTCCTTTGCCCATTTTTCAGTTTCCAGGCTTATCTTATTCTTATTGATTGGTAGGCGTTCCTTATAGATTAAGGATATTAACCCTTCGTTTGTCAGAGGTGCTGACACAGCCTTAAACACTAGCTCAAACACATCATCTTTTCCATTCTTTAAAGTTCAACTCAGATTTCCACAAACCTAAGTAAGCCAACCACGCTCTGTGCCCTGGCTCCCAATCACACAAAACCTACAGCTCTGGAGCATATTATGATTTTCACCTTAATTTACTAATTGTTTCCTTTGTGCTAAGCTTGTCTGCATCCTACCCCTCCCAAACTAGAGAGTTCATTGAATATAATACACCATCTAAATCTTCTCTTTTTGCTATCTCCATTGTTTAGCAAACAGCCAATTATTTCTCTGTCTTCACACTGTTCCCTCTCTAGTCTAGATACCAGAAACCATGATTTCCAAACACTCTTCTAGGAACTTGGCTCTGTTATTTGCCTAATCTTCAGTTTTAAAGTAGGATCTTTTAAGAATGGCACCAAGGCCATAAATACGTAAGCATGGTCAATGTGAATGGAGCCTAACACTTATTTCTTCATTAGTATAAACTGGACCACCTGTAACTGCTCAGAAACAATACCATAAGAGCTTTTTCTTTCTTGTAGAGAAGAAAGAGACAGGAAGATCTGAGTGGCAATGCATCCTGGAGATGGTGACCTTGCATGAACTCTCTCTGATCCCCTTGTTAGGAAGGTAAATAGAAAGAATGGGAGATGCTTCTATTTCATTCTGGCCCAATTACTCTGGATTATGGTTGTCGAATAAAATACAGGTCATCCTGTTAAATTTGAATTTCAGTTAAAGAATGAATAATTTTAAGTAGAAGTATGGTCTATACTTCTGAAATGCAAATTTTAACTGGGTATAAAGTATTTTGATTTGCTAAATCTGGCAACCCAACCCTGGATAAAAACCCACTGGGCACTAGAAATTTAAACAGGAGGTTTAGGAAGAGAATATGACTGAAGAGTAAGTAGAGACCAAGGCCATTTGGAAGTTATATGTTGTATATATTGGCAACACAGATTTGAAACAATCTCCCCTTATTAGAGGAGGAAACTTAAAACAAAAAAAGAAACGAAAGCAGCATCCTGAAGATCCAAAGTAAGAGAAGACTATGAAGATGATTTCCTGTGGGACCTAGAATACATTCCTAGAAAATTGTTCAGCCTTCTTAATTGGATACAAGAAGACTGAACCTCTATAGAACAGGAATAGAAACCCACGAGGTACAAGTGAATCAGGAAGAGATCAAAAGGGAGATAAGCAAGGTGAGGAATTATTGAAAAGAAACCAAAAATTAATTAACAGCATTAAAATCTCCTTTGATACAATAAAAAGTAGAACTTCTTTTAAAATATGAAATCTTTCATGTAGAAGAAAACCTTAGGAAGCTCTCTTAGAATGTAGAGGAAACAGCCAAAAAAAAAAAAAAAAAAAAAGAGAGAGAGACAATTATTGCTTTGAAGCCAGAGATAGGATAAACAATGTTAGAATTGTAGGTGTTTTAGAAATAACAGGACCAGATAATATAAAAATAAGGTTGAAGTTGCTGGTTTGGGATAAGGTGAAGTATGCATACTCTATCTTGCTCTTCCACTGAATGCAGCTTTAAAACCTGGACAGAAAACTCTGAAAATTATATAGGAGTATGCAGACCAGAATTCAAAGTATCACTGAAGCAGTGATATCCCGCCAATATCACCCAATCTGATCTCAGTGCAGCCCCAAACCCAGAAGTTGGCACCCAGGTACAGAGAATGCTCCAGTAGTAGCTTCCTAGTTCTGGCTCCAGAAGTGGGAAATAGAACCCCTAATGCTCAGATAGACTATGGAAATCCCTATCTTCTTTTTCTTTGCTCCATTCTCAAGCTTCCCAGCCTCCAAGCAAACCCACAGTGGTAGCAGCAACAGAAGTCCCCAGGAGCCAAAACTATGAATGGTGGGTAACTTTCTTCTACCAACAGAGCTGTGTTCCCAAGAATGAGGCAAACTTCCCATTTCTCTCCTCTCTCTCTCTCTCTCTCTCTCCTTCCTGCCCTTATCACTTGATTTTGGACATAGGAGCAGCAGCAGGCAGAAGGCAGGGTAACTAAGGCCCCAGTTTTCTGCATGGGGGACTGAAAAGAGGAGCCCCCCAGAAAACAAAACAAAAAAATACCAGGAAGATGGCAAAGAGGGAGGAACTTGGAAAACAAACCCATAAAGTTGTTTACAAACTCCTGAGCACACTTCTAATCATACTTGGATGTAATCCTAAACAGCATCTCAAATAATCTGAGAATTGGACAGATAGACAATCATCTAGCTTCCAGATTGGCCACTCGGTGGCATACATGTGGGCCAGCAGTAAATAGTACTGCTAATACTCTGAAAATTTAATAAATATTAGAAACACAGCCCACAGAAGACAGATTGAAACTAGCAGCCTGAACCTAACCAGGTTGATTTCCTGTTAAAACAAAAATATTAAATTCTCCACAGGACTTAACAAGAGTTGGAGTCTCATAATAATCAAAATATTGAGATGCAATGCAAAACTACTCAACATATGATAAACAAAGAAAATATCAGCTCACATGAGAGAAGACAATGAAAGAGACCAACAACAAAATGATACAGATGTTAGAATTATCTCATAAAGTCCTTAAGGCAGCTCTTTTTCTCTAATGCTCAAAAAAAAAGGACATTCTTAAAACAAATGGAAAAATAAAAAGTCTCAGCAAAGAAATATAAGACATCAAGAAGAACCAAATGGAAATTCTAGAATTTAAAAATAATATAACTGAAATTTAAAACTCAATGGATAGGCTCAGTAGCAGAATGGAGATGACAGAGAAAATGATCATGAAATTTGAAGATATTACCATAGAAATTATCCAATCAGAAAAACAAAGAGAAAAATGATTGAAAAACAAAAGAGAGAAGAACTTCAGAACCTGAGGGACAATAACAAAAGTTATTGTCATCCAAGTCCCAGAAGAAGAAGAAAAAGACTACAGTTCTAATGAAGGAATCAATGAAGATGAAAATAAATGAGGAGACAACATGTTCATTAATTGAAAGATTCAAATTATAGATATCAATCCTTCCCCAAATTGATTGATAGGTTTAACATAATTCCACTCAGAATCCCAGTAATAGTCTTTGTAGATATAGACAAAATGATCCTAAAATGTATATAGAAAGGCAAAGGAATTAGCAGAGCTAAAGCAATATTTTAAAGAATAATAAATCTGGAGTACTCATACTAGCCAATTTTAAGATTTGCTACAAAGCTACAGAACTCAAGACAATACAAATTTGCAAAAGAATAGACACATAGATCAATGGAACATAATAAATAGTCCAGAAATATGCCCCAACAAATATGGTTAATTGCTTTAATTCTACCTAACAAATTTTAAAAACAAGACCTAAATGGATCAAAATGTTTCCATGTAACTTAACTGAATCCCAGAACAAAATTCAAGAACCCAGCACCCAACAAGGAAAAACACATGATGTCTGTCATCAGATCAAAAATTACTATGCATGCTTTACAAGCAGGAAAAAACAACCCAAATGAGAAATGTCGATCAATGTACACCAACTCAGATCGCCACAGATATTAGAAGTAGCAATTAGAAATTATCCCAAATGAATAAAGAGAGAAAATAATAATAATAACAATAACAAAAAACAGGGCATCAGTGCTCTGAATAACAAATTCAGGAGCCTATTCATACATGTCACTGGAGTCCCTAAAGTTGGGGTGTGGGGAAGGAAAAAAATGTTTAAATAGATAATGGCTGAAAATTTTCCAGATTCAATGAAAACTATAAACCCACAGATCCTAAAGCTCAATGAATCCAAGCACAGAAACGTGAAGAAAAGTACACCAAGTTACCTCACAATCAATTTGCTAATAATTGGTAGTAAAGAGAATCCATAAAAACAGAGGACAAAAGCTCTGTACAGAGGAATATAGATAAGTATTACAGTAGCTTTCTTTTCAGAAACAATAAAGCAAGAAGATAACGGATCAATCTTTCAAGTACTAAAGAAAAAAATCAGGATAAATTAGGAGTTTGGGATTAACAGATACACACTACTATATATAAAATAGATAAATAACAAGAACCTACTATATAGTACAGGGAACTACATTCAATATCTTATAATAACCTATAATGGAAGAGAATCTAAAATAGAATATATATATATATATATATATATATGAATCACTTTGTTGTGCACTTGAAACTAACACAACATTGTAAATCAACTATACTTCAATTTTTAAAAAAATTTTTTTTAAAAAGTCAACCTAAAATTCTGTACCCAGAAAAAATATCTTTCAGAAACAAAGTGCATTTGAAGGGGAAGTTTTTGATTTTTTGAGAAGAAGCTGAAAGAATTGATCACCAACAGATCAGCATGACCAAAAAAATAAATAAAAGAAATCCTTTACACAGAAGGAAAATGATACCAGATGGAAATCTGGATCTACACAAAAAAATAAAGAGCATATGCCCATTCAAATACTTGTATATAAATGTTCATAGTAGTTTTATTTGTAATAAACTAAAAACTAGAAACAAGCCAGATGTCCATTGGCAGGTGAATGGATAAACAAATTTCAAGATATCCATACAATGAAATACTACTCAGCAATAAAATGAAATGAACTAGTAACACATGCAACAATACTGATGGATCTCAAAATCGTACTAAGTGAAAGAAGCAAGAATATAAAAGAGTAAATACTATATGATTACATTTATATAAAATTCTACATAATACAACTAATCTATAGGGACAGAAAGATCACTGGTTTATTAGAGATGGAAGGGGTAAGATGGAGGGGGAGAAATAGAGGAATTACAAAGAGGCAGAAAAAGACTTATGAGGACAATGGATACATTTATTATTTTAATTGTGGTAATGGTTTCATGGGTGTATATATATGTCTAATTTATCAAATTGTAAACTTTAAATAAGTGCAGTTTAAACCTCAGTAAAGCTATTTTTAAATAGAGAGAGGTGTGATATCTCCCACAGTGGTAGTTTCTTAGTCTTTCACAGTTAAGAAAAGACTGACATTGAGATCATCAGAATTGGCATTAAAGATGTAAACATATCATCATGTGAGGTCCCTGACAAATGCTTATTCTAAGCAGTCCAGCTTGGAAAGGTAGAGAAAAAAGTTTTTATTTAGTAATCTTTAGGCAGAGAATACTAAATCTATAAATACAGTACTGGTTTTTTGCCAAGTTGTTAGTTGAAATAGATCAACAGATAAATTTTACATAATCAGGAAGCGTAACAAAAGTCTATACTTATACTCTGGAACAAATTCATGATTAGGGTATTATTAGACCTGTTCTACCTATGAAGAAATAGAGCTCAGAGAGGTTGAGTTGGCAAGTTAGCCCAGGATCACATAGGTAGCAAACGGCAGAGTCAGAACCCTCATACAAGCCGCCTAACTCCAGAACTATCAATATTATCTCCTACACAGCTAATATCTGACTCTACCCTTTGTGCATGACCTGGGATGGCAAGGCCATCACCTAGGGCTAAGTATTTCAGTATAGTCACTGAACTTTTATGTTCCCAAAATTCATAGGGGAACAGTTAATCCACTAATTCTTACCTCCTTTTTTCTCTTATTTGGAGACTTGCCTATTTTCCAACAATTTTCCTAGAATCGATCCCTCTTTTGCTCTCCCCCTCATGTCCTAATTCCAACCCATCAGCAAACCCTGTTGGCTCTACTTCCACAATATACCCCGAGTCAGTTTGCTTTACTCTATCCCCACAATACCACCCCAGTTCAAGCACCATCATCTCTTGCTTGATGAATGACTTTTGTCTATGATATGAGGTACACGTTTCCCCCAGTTGGTCATTTGTCTTTAAACTTGTTTATGTTTTAATGTTTTCTTTCTTTTCATATACCAATGTTTTATTTTTATGTACTCAAATCTATTAGTCTTTCCATTTATAGCTTCTGGTCTTTGAGTCATATTTGGAAAGGCCGCCCCTAACTGTTGATTTTGAATAAACAAACTTGAGAGCCTGAGCGGGCACTAGAAAGGGCATTGCATCTATGCTACCACCCGCCAACACATGCTGCAAGTCATCCCCAAGCTTGGAAGTTTACATAGAGCTTTAGTCTAAGACTTCTTAATGCACAGAGCTCCTCCAAAAGAATACACTTATTTTTCAATCTCTCAGCCTTCAAGCTGGACTTTAGGAAGCAATACTCAAATCCAGTAGACCCTTTTTGTACAGGTGGTCAAACCGTGGGCTGCCACAATAAATCTTTGACTTTCATAAGTACTTCAAAATACTTAAGTGCATAGGCATTCGTCTACAATGAGGGGGAAAAAAAACACCAGTATTAAATACATCAACTTAAAATTTTTCTAAAATCATGAACAAAATAATTAATAGTTAATTCTATAAAGAAAAGGCAACATTATATCTTGATTCAAACAAACTTTAAAAAATGATGAGATAATTAGAAAAATATGAATATAAACTAAATATTTGATAATGTTAAGGAATTTTTGTTAATTTAATTTTGGTGTGATAGTGGTAACATGGCTCTATTTTCTTCTTAAATAGTCCTTTTAACTGTTGGAGACATACACTGAGATATTTATGGATAAAACAATATAATGTCTAGGATTCGCTTTAAAATATTTTTAATAGTAGGGATATATATGAAGCAGTATTAGCCATGAGTTAATATTTATTGAAGATGGGTGATGTGTTCATGGGGATTTATTATATCATTGTCTGTACTTTTGGATATGTTTGAAACTTTCCATAATATATTTCAGAGATAATATGTTAATTATATAGATTAACTCCTTTTGGAATAAGATTTGGGAGTGCATCTATGAGGCCTCACTGGGGGCTAATGGACTCAACACCTTTTCCAACCCCTTTTCCCTTGATTACATAGAGGCTGGAACATGTGAATGATCATTTTCCCAGCATTCTTTGCAGCTAGGAGTCCCTTGAGTCACAACTTTGAACAATGAAGTGAAGCTAAAGTCTGTTGGGATTTCTCAGAAAACTTTTGCTCTTTATACAGTGTGGCTGGCTTCCACCTCTCTTTTCCCATCTTTGAATGGGACCTAGGTTCTGACTGTGAAGCCATATTGCAACCAAGAGAAAGCCAAACTGAAATATAAAAATCAAGCCTGCTTCCCCTGAAACACTTAACCAAGAATTTCAACCCCCTAACTCCAGACATCTGAGATATCTATTTATATTAAATGTAAATATGTTTCTTAAAATACTTACAGCATTGAAATCACTGTAAGTCAGATTTTCTGTTACTTGCAACTAAATACCTTCCTAACTGATCCAATCTGTTGTACACAATTTCTTATATAATAAAATTTCTGGTCTCCACTATGAAGCAATGCTAGTATCTGTTGCTAACTGAAAAGTTTTGTTAATTTGAATTGGATCCCAAAGCGCCATTTAAAAAATTTTATTCATATTCCCTAAGCCCAGTTGGATCATCTCACCAAAGTATCTGAAAGCTTATTTAAAACTAGTTTTAAAGTAATCATTAAAAATAAAATGATTTATTAATTAATAAATTCATTCATTAATGACACATTCTTTTCCCAGCCCTAACCTCATCACTGCCAATTGTACTTTTACTTAAGCTCCTGACTTCAGCGTGTCATGAGCCCCAGGCTTCCTGAGTAAAATGGCAAATGTGCATGTATTGAGGGTTCTACTGAGTGACCAGACACAGAACACAGTCCCACAGCTGAAACTGCTCTTCTTTCCCCAAGGTCAGCTAACCTCTGTCATTAAAGCTTCATCACATTCAAGAAGTCCCCCCAAACTAGGCAAGATGAAAGACTCCACATCTGTCCCCAACTCAACCAGTTCCAGTGTGTGTTTAAACAGAATCTTAACTACAGAATCTTCACTAAATATCACCCAATATTCATGGGAATGAAGAATCACCAATTCCTTGGTATTTATTTCATTTAAAGGCTAAACATCTGTATGTTTCAGGTAAGATGGCCTGACTTAAAGACAACAGTGATATGATAAATGAACTCCTATCAGAGTATCTAACACACTAGCAGGCACTTAACAAATCTTCACTAATTAATTTATTAAATGCATTAATTAGCTAGTTAATAGATATTTAGAGTTCACAATAGATTGTATTTCACATCAAGAGGTCCAACTTTGCTGACACTGCTGTTTATATAACCTGTTTTCTAAATACAAAATATTATTTGATTATTTGAATTTTGATTGTCCTTCATGAGATGAGCAGTACATAATTCTCCAATGATAGAATATCCCTAGAAACAACTTCATTCATTCATTCATTTCCACACAATAGCAACTACTTCTTATGATAAGGTATGTTCCATATCCATTAACTATCTCTTAGCACAGCACCCTGTCTCCAGTAATAATGAGGACACCCATCAACACAAGTGACATGAATAAATGATTTCCTGTTATCTCCAGGCAACAAGCTCTGGAGGTGAACTGTCTGGACTAGAATCCTAACTCCAGCATATCCACCTGTATAACCTTAGAGAATTTCTTAATCTCTCTCTGCCTTGGTTTCTTCATCTGTAACACAGGGATGATGATAATAGTACCCACCTTACAAGACTGTAGTGAGGACTGAAAGAGATTACAGTGAATTGACAGGTATTACATGTCCCATAAATGTTATGCATTGTTACCTGACTCTAGCATCGCATTGTGATCAAAGTTTTCTGTCCATCTGATCTGTGACAGTCAATCCACAGGACATCCCAAGAGCAACTATTCGTCACCACAGTTCACAGACAACTGTGTCCAGGTCCTCTGGTTCTACTGGGAGTTGGGCCCAACACATGACTCATCCACAATGATGACTGTACATGTGCATCACACACAACCCAACATGTGCAGAACCAGGGCGAACATGCAAAAAGATGATCCAGATTCGTCCAGCCCAACACATGTTTAGGGGGAAATCACTTTCCCTCACAGAGTCTCTGTTTTTCCATCTGTAAAGCTGAAATAATACCTACCTCACTGTAAGGGATTAAACGACATAACCTAAGTAAGAATACCTTTCAGATGTAAAGTGTGTTGTGGGCTGGGTATTACTATCCATCTTTGTACCACCAGCTTCCTTAATTCAAAAAATATTCAGCTCATTTCTGACTATTCCAGGCAGTATGATAAGCATGGAAATAAACAACATATAGTAGCCAGAGTTGAATACATATTTGTTTAATATATTATTTGTTGATTGATCAATTAATATTGCTGAAAATAGTTGGACTGGATAACGTAGACCCAATTTGAAAGGGATATAAGTTGCCATATTGCATTTTATCATGACGGACATGTGGCTTCCTCTCCTCTGTGCACTCCCAGTGCGCACTGACATCTATCACAACCTTGAACATGTTCTACTGAAATTATTAGTTGACTTCCTATAAAGTCCCCCCTCTAAACTGAGAGCTTCCTCTTGACGGCAGACCTATGGTTTGTTGTTGTTTTTTTTAATTTGTATCTTCAGTATTTAGCTCAGAGTATTGCATAAACATTTAGCAAACTTTTTTTTTTTTTTTTTACCTACTGCATTTGGGTGTGGTGGAGAAAAAATGTCACCATTCAGTTGAATCCTTTCAACCAGAAACCTTGTGAACAGAGTTCTCTTTTGTACGAACACTTGGGCATATGCCACTTCTCTCTATGTACACAATATACATGTCTGTACCTGGGCTAATTCATCAGTCCTTGCTGGGGACATCACATTTCAAAATACTTGGTAACCATTTAGTAAAAGACAACTTCTGATGTCCTAAGCTTCCAGTAGGAGTTAATGCACCTCAAAGAAATAATCAGTGTAACTTTCCAACCAGTAAAATCAAGCCCCTTATAGTCTATTTAATTTCCCAGGACTTTTTGTATACATATATATGTTCAACATACATAGCCCCTCACATATATACCAGCACTATCTATCTATCTATCTATCTATATATATATATATATATATTTTACAACATAGGGTTTTCTAGGATTGAGTGGTTTTAAACAACTGTATTTTATTATTTTAAGCACACCCACTGTGGAAACATTCTTGGGGCTCACTGCTTCTGCTATTGGAACATTTGTTTTTTATTCTGAATATTTCAGCACAACTATTTACCTGGCACTATATTTAGTACCACAGTGCCAAGATGGCATATATAAAGATTCAATTGCAATTCCCATCTGATGTCCCTTCCCTCTCCTTTTTACCCCCTTTTTTATGTCCACACTCTGAATTCAGCACAAAGTTGGTGTGTTTAATTTAAAAAGAAGTAAAATGCTCCAGGAGACGCCTCAGACCACTGCAAATCACCTACTTTATAGAGGCAGTAAACTTGTGTATCGGATTAGAAGTGATGCTGATCTGAAATTTATGATAACTTTTAATGGCATTATAATTTTTTTCCCTGTGCACTCCATAACTGTGTCATTTCAATGCGCAGTGCAGTGAGATGAAATTTGTAAGGGAAGAACATTACCCAGGCAAGCCCAGGGAGAAAAAAGCCAGTGGAATAATGCAACAGCCCCACACAGGTGGATAGAAGCTATTCTTTCCATGTACTATGTAGAGGCACAAACTCCAAAAACACCATTTGAAATTAAAGACAACTCAGGGTACAGAATTTGTTGATGAAACTGGGAAATGTGATAGAAGCACCCTCTTAGGAAACCTGGTGTAGGTGGCTTCTCCACATCACCTCACCACTTCTAGGACTCTGCACATCTCTCGGCTGATGGAAGCACACTTGGGTGTCCTGAAATAGTTTTCTAGAACAAACAACTCTTCCTTAGGCCAGGTCTGTGGTCTGGTTTCCTCTGGGACAGCTCAACTCCTCACTGGTTCCAAAAGAGCGTAAGAGGGCATTCTTGGTATCACAGGCTGAAAAGACTTGTAAAGTGCTGAGAAGTTTACAATTAAGAAAATAATGATGAAAGAAAGAAGGAACTTAATGACAGAAGGAGAAAGAAAAAGAGAAAGATGTGGAAGAACTTTTAAAAATTCCAACAGTAATGTTCATGTTACATTCTAATTTGAAATATGAGGGAAAAAACTCTCCAGAGAACTCCACTAGAGTCAAAGGAGAAGACTTCCTCTCAATGCCAAATCCCCTCTTCAACTCTTTTCTTCAGGGGTAATCCAGCCTCTGCTTGAATACTCCAAAGCACAAGAGGCTCATTACAAATTGAGGCAGTGCCTGAATTCATTTATGAATTCATTTATAAGTTCATTGAACAATGTATTAGGCATGGTGCCAGGCACCAAGTGCTATGCTATTGTTGGAATATTTTTGAAAGCTTTTTTTTTTTTTTTTTTTTAATTTATTTATTTATTTATTTATTTATGCCGTGTTGTGTCTTCGTTTCTGTGCGAGGGCTTTCTCTAGTTGCGGCGAGCGGGGGCCACTCTTCATCGCGGTGCGCAGGCCTCTCACCGTCGCAGCCTCTCTTGTTGCGGAGCACAGGCTCCAGACGCGCAGGCTCAGTAGCTGTGGCGCACGGGCTCAGTTGCTCCGCGGCATGTGGGATCTTCCCAGACCAGGGCTCGAACCCGTGTCCCCTGCATTGGCAGGCAGATTCTCAACCACTGCGCCACCAGGGAAGCCCGAAAGCTTTTTTTAAAAACAATAACATGTATTAGTCAGTTTTTTGATTAGAGAAACCATATAGGTTCAGTATAGAAAATTAAATCTCCAAAATGTACAAAGCATGACCTATGTGGTATTCTTGCCAAAAATGTTTAACGTGAATCTCATGATGACCACAAAATCTGAAAAGTATTCCAAGATGACTGGCCTGGACATTCCAAAAATGTAAATGTTGTGAAAGACCAAAAAAAAACAAAAACAAAAACAACAACAACAAAAAAACCCTTGGGGGACTGTTCTTGTTTAAAGCATACTAAAGAGACATGACATCAAATGCAAAATGTGGAACTCGATTAGATCTTGGATCAAAATTAAAAAGCTACAAAGGACATTTAGATGACTAGAGAGGAATTTGAGTAGAGACTAACTCTTAGATGATATCAATCAATATTAAATTTTTGGTTGTGATAAGGTGGTTGTGGCTTTGTAGGGAAATGAACTTGTTCTTATGATACATATTCTGAAATATTCAGGGATGAAATGTCATGATGTCTGCAAATTACCTCCAAATAGTATAGCAAAGATGGATAAAGCCAACATGGCAAAATGTTGAAGACTGGTGAATCTGGGTGAAGGGTTAACAGAGGTTCATTACCTTTCAGCTTTTTGATTTTTCAAAATGAGAAGTGGGTTGGAGGGAATCTAAACAAACAATGCCAGTTATCTCTGGAGAGGGTGTTTACATTTTTCTTCTTTATCTTTTTCTGTATTTTGCAAATATTCCTGCAAGGACAGAAAGTCCTTGCTTTACATTGGATAAACATGTGTCTCTTGGTGCAAGTTCCTCCAGTGAGGCAGCGGGATAATGCCCCAGAAGGGGTGGGGCATGGAGCCTCAGAGACCCAGGTTCTTGCCAGGCATTTCCAGCCACTAGCCCTGTGGCTTCCTTCTTCATCTGCAAAATCAACCCACCCTATGGGGTTTTGGCGAGGTTCAAATGGGAAAACAAATGTGAGTAAACTCTCATTTGAAAAAGTTGTACTGTTTAAGGCTATTACACCAATTCACCCCACAATCTATTTCTTGAACTTTTGGGCTCTACAAAAATGTTTAAAAAAAATTTTTTTTTTATCCTGTTGCCTTGAGCATTTTGTTTTGGACCCTTGGAGTCAGAACTGAGTTCAAAGGAGCAGATCCTCTCCCAGCTTTCTCTATTTTCTCTGAGATTAAATAGCAGATCAAGCCAAGAACCTGTCAGGCATTCAGGTTTTAGTGGAGTTGGTGAAGCCCCCAACCCTGCACTCACTAGCCTCGGAAGGCATATTTCAAGCCTTGCGCTGTAGAGCCTTGCCTTGCCTCCCTTTGACTGGACAAGCTGCAGCGTTTGCTGGTGAGAGCAGCATCCTGCTCTCTCTTCTGAGAAACTCACCTGGAAGTTCCTCTCCAGTTTGCCCTGGATTTCACGGAGAAGTAGGCTTTCTTTTGGAACCGCGAGGCTCCTCCTCTTCCTTTTCTCCCACCACGTGTGGTCCTGTGAACCCTGTCAATCAAGCCACGGGTCTCAGCTCTGCCTGGTGAACGCCTTTCCCTCTCTGTGTTGAATTTCTGAGTGTGCTTGACTTCTTGCCCACACCCGAGGGAGGCTATGTTATTCCTGATCCATTTCCCAGAGAATTAGAATGAAAGAAAATCAGGTGTGTCACGGAACAGACAGATAGAGGCCAGTTAGTTCAACCCCTTCATTGTACAGACAGCAAGGTGAAACTGAGGTCCAGGGAGGAGACATCAGTTATCCATGCTCACGTAACTAATTCACTGCAAAATCTGAACTAAAACCCTACATCCAATTCCCCATCACATAGTCCTTCCACTGAACCAGGATGCTTTTTCTTCGAGGACCACACACATGGTCCTTCTGAGTGTCCAACTTCCCCGGCTTCTCTAGGTGTTTCTCTCTCCTGCTCAGGCTGTAAGGCTCAATAGTGAGCATGTGGGTCTTTAATCAAACACAGCCTTAGAATGTGTCCTTGGTCCTTATCTGTCAGTTCTTAAGTGGAGTGGGAAAACAAACCCTTCTCTTTAAGACCATCAATAGTCTACTCTTCTTTGACCATGGCCTCCTTTCTTTCAAAAATGAACAAAGAAGCAGAAAATTCTCCCTCTACTCCCAAGACTTTCCTCTCCAGAGCTGCAAATCCTTTAGAGGTCTTGAATTTCTCTTTTTTTTCTTCTGAAAATATTCTCCCCTCTTCTCTGTTTCTACCTGGTGCTTGTCTTCATTCATAGATATTACCTGTTCTGAGGGACTTCAAACACCACCCACGTGGAGCTGACCTCTGCCTCCTCTGAGTCTGAACTGTGACATTCCTATATCTCCATTTTAGCATCAATCATCAGTTTCTTTCTGTTGCAGTTTTTGGGTTTATATCTTTTCAAACTTGATCTCTTTGAAGGTAAAGTTGCTACCTTATTAATTTTGGTCTTCCCAGTTCCTGACACACGGTGGGGGGCTTGAGTAATATTTTGGAATGAAGGCATGCAAATCAGCAGAGTTGGGAAGTCATGTGTGTTTTCAGAGTCTTGCTGTCCATTTTGTCATGTTCTGGGTTTATGAGTCCAGAGGGTAACCCATCTCCGATTGGACCCATCTCTGATTGGTTGATATTCAGTTGCACGTGGCACTGTCCTCACATCTTCCCCAGCCTGCAAGACACACCTCTTTCCTGGAGGAGTATCTAGAGTCCTGTCACCCCAATGCCCGCCTGGTGTTCCACGTGCCTCTGGAGGCATCTTATTAGGGGGGCAGATTTGCCCTGTGAAGAATCTCCTGCTTGTGTAGCTCTAATGATGCAGAAATCCCCCTTTCTCCATGGAGTCAGGTGTCACCAACATTGATGTTGTTTTCCCTTCATCTTTATGGACTCTTTTTCTTTCTAACTTTCTTACTCAGTTTATTAACCATCCTCTCTAGGAAGCCATTATTTATCCCTTTAATACTCCACCATAGAGCAATGTTCCCTAGCAGTAAGGCCACTTGGGACTTCACACAGCCAATGTAATTGGTGAGCAAAATGCACTCAGACTGACTCATCCACTTGCCAACTGTGTGACCTTCAGTAAGTTCCTAAAACTCTGTGCCTCAGTTCTTTTCCTGTAAAATGTCTTGTGGAGGGTCCTGTGAGCATTAAAGAAAACAGTGAGTGTAGAATGCGTAGCACGGTGCCTGGTACACAGCGATTGCAAAGGAGATGTTTGCTCTCATAACTGTTGTGGTAACTAACTCTAAACAGGAACCCAAAGTCAGCGCACACCCTGCTCATGCCCACGGCCACTTCTCTGCTGCCTTCCTGTCCTAAGGCTCTACATAAATCTTAGATGCTTTCAGGAAACAACATATTCTTGACCACGACTCTTTTGTTTTAAAGGCTTCTTGTCTCCTCCTTGTTCACTTAGCTGCTGTCATCTTCTAACCTGCTGGGAGGGCCCTTGCCCAACAGGAAGTGTCCCTCTGAGTCTGCCCAAGAGAGAAAGCGGGTCACACAAGGAGGAGAAAGAGGCCCCGCATTGGAAAAGACGATTCAAGAGGGTGGCCATGCTGTGATCAGGGAACCTACCACGTTCAGCCCCCGCTACCCTTCCTCAGGCCCTGGGCCCAAGCAGAACTGACCTGCCAGGCTACTCAGCATTTCCTCCCAGTGACATGTGACCCCAATGCTGAAAACCTCGGTGTCCAGGCCCTTCTGGTCTCCCATGGAGACTTACATTAATGATGAGCCAGTACCCTGGGTGTTCTCTGAATCACTCTTCTAACCTAATTATGTGCTGAGGGGGAAATTCAATGTATTTGATCAAGTCTTGCTAGTATTTTCCTTGTCTAATTCCATTAATCTCATTGATACGAAGGGTTCTGAACTAATTAAAGCAAGTGCTATCCCCCAAAGGCTCTGGGATGAATATCCCTTCCCCACTCTTCTCAGAACCTGGTTAGCCCTGGTGAATGGCACAGGCAGGGCTAGGCAGAGGACCCCCTCATAGAGGAATAGTCCTTTGGTGCCAGCAAATTGGGATCGGACTGAACTTCAGTGAATGGTGCTCAGAAACTAAAGTATCTCAGCAGAGATTGTGAAGGGAGGGATGCTGTGTTCTTGGTGAGATTGTTCTTCACAGCTCTTTATCCCAGTTGCTTAATTCACATACTGTGTACATTTTATTCAGTCTTATTACTGTTTCTATCCACCTAGAACTCCTGTGACCCATGAAATGCCTTCAGAGTCATTGGCTCACTTTAGAAATCTCTGGTAGCCCATTAGAAATGTCAGTGCACACTCAACAAGCAGCCAGATCCAAATGCGCTGAGGCTTCACCTCATTAAAATGTTTCCAAGACACAGGGTCAAACTTATCTTGCCACGGACTCCCTTCCTCTTGCCAATCGCTGAGAAACCATTTTCTTTCTAATTAATTTCATCTAGATGAAACCTGCATAAATGTCAGTGCAACAAATTAAGACTTATTGATTATTGGCTTTTTTAAAATAGTTAATGGTTCTGTCCAAAGGTGGAATATTTTAGGGACATCAGCAAAACATTTTAGCTTAGGCTGATTTTGGTTTCTTGAACAATGAAAATAATGTTGTAAGCATCTTCCATAGCCTCATCACTCATTTTTCATCTGAAACTTTATTCTATTTTTTTTATAGTCACAAAATATAAATAGCTAGAAAACTGCGCCTTGGAATTTGATGAAAGAACAGTGCTACCCAGGCATTTATATTTCATATATGGTGCTCTGGTTGTTGTCCATCTTCTCTCCCCTTTTTTCTCTCCTTCAGATATCAGTAGAATGTTAAGTTTGTTCACCATGATTGTTGATAGCAAAAGAAAAATATTAAAAATGGATAAAACTCAAGTTCTGTATCAGAAACCTTGTTTGTTTGTTTATTTGTTTGTTTTAAGGCTGATGCTGGGATAGGGTGAATGCCTTGACCATGCATGGGTTTCTGGCATACTGTCAACCACTCACCAAGCCTTACCAAATCTTACTGTGTACTAGGGCAAAGGTCAGAGGAGAGTGCTAGCCTTCACTGCTACTCTCAAGAGGATAGAATCTAGTTCAGAATATCCACATGCACAGAAAACACTGTGATCTACAAAGCTAGCTACTACTACATGCGTAGTAGAATTCAAATCCAGTACTTCATCTGGTTTACAACCTTCTGAAAATTTGCAGGGGATCTCTGTTTACTGGTGGAGAAACAGGGCAAAGAGAAGTGAATTGCATCAAAGACAACACTGGCAGCAGGAACTAAAATCAAGCTTCCTATTATAAAGTGCTTAAACTAGGTCATTTCGTGACATGCTCTCCAGCTGAACAAGAGTTTTTACTTGACCAATTAAGTATGTCCAAGGCCTACAAGTAAAGTTTCCTGAAAGAGGGGGAATCAAGTTCATAATCTACACAGGCAAATTGCTTCAGGGAAGAGATTTATAACTTTTTATTT
Organism: Mesoplodon bidens; assembly: GCF_964165515.1. Taxonomy (NCBI): domain Eukaryota; kingdom Metazoa; phylum Chordata; class Mammalia; order Artiodactyla; family Ziphiidae; genus Mesoplodon; species Mesoplodon bidens. The sequence continues at coordinate 142,086,931 of NC_138161.1, forward strand.
TTAAATTTAAAACCTTTTATTTTCTTCCATACTACTCAAATGTTTCCATTTGTCAGGGAATATCTGAGTACAATTGTTTCCTATGTTCGTTCTGAGAATATAAGTAAATATTTAGTCTTCTTCTATCAGGGAAGATCCATGAAAGGTATATAAGAGCTCATCTAATTCAACCCTTCATTTTATGGAAAATAATTGAGGCCCAGAGAAGTTGTTACTTGTGCAAGGTCACGTAACTTGAAGAGGTATGTGTGTGTATTTTTGCACTAGGATACGTATATGTGAAAGAATTTTCATCTTGTTATTCAATACCATTATTTGCTATCATGTTGTTCAGTACTATACATCAATTAAAGATAAGCATGTATGTTTTGGAAAAGGTGCCCAGCTAGGTGATGTCAATGGCCCAAGAACCAGCAAGCTCAACATAGGAAGAGAGCTAAGAAAGACTCATCATATTCAGCCTGGATCTGAGAAGACCAGAGCATGTTAGATTTCTAGGGAGAAACACCCCACAGCCTGAAACAGAGAGGTCTCAGCTGAGGTATAACAAAGGTAAGGCAAACCGTAGGACACATTATCTTTGGGGTCAGAGAAAAGCATAAGGCCTAGTGAGCCCCTCACGGAGGTCCTTCAAGTTAAAGGAGATTTTAGAAACAAAGACATGGAGACAGAGGTAAAGAATCTGATGGCTATATCATTTCAACAGGGGATTGGACCAGTTGACCTTGAAGTCCCAGCCAGCTCTCAAGGACTTTGATTGTATGATTTATTTTTATGTTTGTATTTATGTTCTGTCAACAACCCCATAAGCTCTGGGATTGCTTTAATGAAGAAATGATAAGTTTAAAAATGATAATGGTGTCATCAGGAGCAGAAGCCAGTGCTGGTTTATGGCTGGGTCTTAATCTACACCACAGAATTGGACACAAAGGACAGATTCTCTCATTCCAATTTGTCATGACAGGCGAATGTGGGAGCCTCAGCTTTCACCTCAGGCAAAGCAGACTTCCTTAGTTGTGCTGGGTCAGAACAGCCAGATCTCTCGTTCACACTCATTTGTCTTCTTTCAGAGATTGTCTGCATCATACAAACTGTATGTCTTGGGACTTCCCTGGTGGTCCAGTGGTTAGGACTCCATGCTTCCAATGCAGGGGGCATGGGTTCGATCCCTGGTTGGGGAACTAAGATCCCATATGCTGTGCGGCAAGGCCAAAAAAAAAATTGTATGTCTTTTTAGAAAGTGTATGGTAGGTGCAGGAATGAAATTTATTGTCACAGGGAAGAGAACTGGCTCAAATATCTTAACAAAACATTCACTATACTTTCTCTGAAAAATTTAAGACCAACATCTGGTTCGAATCCACCTGTTATAAGTAAGTACTGACAAGAAGAAAATAGGTTTACCATAAACAAAAATTCATTTCATTTTGAAGGAGTGTGCTCAAATGTGACACAAGGCTCAGTTGCACCAACATGTTGACTAGTCACAAGGAACCCAATTTTTTAAGAAAAGGTATTTGCCATCAATTCCCTTCCCAAGCCAATAATTTCATTCCTGCACCTGACATACCCTTGCTAAAAACCCATGCAGGATTTAACTGTTCTGGCCCAACACAGCTAATCAGCAGCACTAACAAGATATGATCCATAAGAATAATGATAGAGAAATGTGGTTTTTGTGTTTAGTTCTCTAAAGTGTGCCTAACAGAGAGCATCCAGCCATGTAAGCAGAAAAGGAGGATTCACTGATTAACTCAATCCCACCAGATCTTTGGTTTGAAAATGAGGAGGGAACGAACACAAACTTAAAATGAAGGTGAGGTACTGGCTGTACTTTGTAAGACTCCTCAAGGGGCTGTATTAATATCTTGTAAATTTAAGTTTTTGAATAGGCCAATGGCTATATTTTGTCCCCAGCATGGCATAAGAATTGAGCTATGTATGCTGAATAGAACCAAAAGTCCTCTCATTGGGAACATGTCAAAGTGGAGTATGTCTTTTGCCAGGTCTTTTACTCTTCCTGTGTAGCCTGCCCAAGATCACTGAGAGAGAAACGCACGAGACTGATGACAAACAACATATGCTGATAGGAGTTGAGAATAGGACCTATATGGAAAAGAGAAGTCAGAGAGCAGTGAAGCTGGACAAAACTTACTGCACCTCATAAGAGGGCAATTTAAGCCAACATCGGATAATATCTGGATCCATGTCCCTCCTGTTTGAAAGGAAGGGCACCTGAGAGCTGTCATGAGCTTTAAGTGACCAACATCCTGGCTTCCAAAGCTGTGTGACAGCCCTTGCTGCCAATTACAAGGGTCACGGGCAGCTGCAGAGGAAGATAGAGTGAGAGGAGTGACCTCCTGCAGGCACCAGTTCCCAGAGGAGGGACCTTCCGCTTTGTCAGCTCACAATCGTCATTAGCGTCCACACTGCCCGTTAGCCAATCATGACAGATTTCTATTTATTTAGAAGGACTTTGTTTTGGGGCATACTGGGATTGTTTGGTTTTCGGTGCTCTGTCTTTTCATGAATTAACATTAAGTGCATCCATTAGGATGCTTTTGGTGTCACAAGGAACAGAAATCTCAACCCAAAGTGACTTAAACAAGAAGAGAACGTATTGGCCCAATAAGTGAAAAATCCAAGTTCAAATACAGTTTGGTTCTGTGGCTCAAATAATCACTAGGATATTTTTCTCTCTCTCCCTCTCTCAGCTCTGTAATGGGTCCCATTTTCAGAATGGCTTTTCTCTGTGCTGGCAAGATGCTTACTCCAGCTTCGGCCTTACCTCCTCTTGGGTTCAAGTCAAGTGGGAAAAGACAGCAGGCCCAATAAAAGTCTCACTGGCTCTGATTGGGTCATGTGCCCACCCCGAACCAATCAGGAGGCCAGGGAAAGGCAATGCCCTGACTGGCTGAGGCTGAGCCATAGGTCCACCCAGGACCTGGAGTGGGATTGGTGCCAACACTATACAAACTGTCTTGGGCAGAGAGAGGGACAGGGTGATTTCCAACAGAAAAATCCAGATACTCTGACCAGGAGAAGCATAAATGGATAGTGATCTGCAAAATAATGGATGTCCATTATATCAAGTCTTACCTACCAGGCTCTAGGCTGAACTGGGGACGAAGACCATGTCTTACATTTCTCTGAGTCACTCACAATGCCTACTTTACAAATAACAGGTAATAATAAGCATGTAATAGTTGATTCACTAATTAATGTAGTCAAAGTGCAAGATCTAACATTAGACATCACCCTGGCTTTTCCTCAAGCCCTTCTGCTTCTTTGATATTTTCTTTAGTTTTTTGGCTGCGTTTGGTCTTCGTTGCTGGATGCAGGCTTTCTCTAGTTTCGGCAAGCGGGGGCTACTCTTCGTTGTAATGCACGGGCTTTCTCATTGCAGTGGCTTCTCTTGTTGCGGAGCACGGGCTTTAGGCAAGTGGGCTTCAGTAGTTTTAGCACGCGGTCTCAGTAGCTGCGGCACATGGGCCCTAAAGTGCACAGGCTTCAGTAGTTGCGGCACACGGGCTTAGTTGCTCTGCAGCAGGTGGCATCTTCCAGGACCAGAGACTGAACCCGTGTCCTCTGCATTGGCAGGCTGATGCTTAACCACTGCGCCACCAAGGAAGTTCCCCGTCTGCTTCTTGACAATGGCTGCACTGCATTCCAGAAAACTAGACTTTCCAACGCTGTTTTCATTTATAGAACTATCTTTTATTTGATAAGTGTACCACACTGCGACAACACTGCCAAATATTATTAGTTATCACAATCCTCGGCAACACCTTACGAGGGCTTTACAGGTAGTATCTCAAGTAAACCTCACGACAACCCTGTGAGGAAAACTTATTATTATCCCTATGTTACAGATATGGAAAATGAGGTCCAGAAAAGTCAAATGATCGGCCCAAGGTAACACAGCTAGTGAATGGCAGGCCTAGGATTTGAACCCAAGTCAGTGTTTCCACTATTTAGTCTTGGTCAAACTAGATCATGCTGCAAAGCTCCATTCAGTTGCCACCACCTTACAGAACCACTCCAGCTGGAATCAGTCAACCCTTCTACACCATTTGTTTGTTTGTTTGTTTGTTTGTTTGCAGTACGCGGGCCTCTCACCATTGTGGCCTCTCCCATTGTGGAGCACAGGCTCCGGACGCACAGGCTCAGCGGCCATGGCTCATGGGCCCAGCCGCTCCGTGGCATGTGGGATCTTCCCGGACCGGGGCACGAACCCGTGTCCCCTGCATCGGCAGGCAGACTCTCAACCACTGCGCCACCAGGGAAGCCCCCTTCTACACCATTTGATGCTTCTCTTACAGCCCTTATTTTGTCAGACTGAAAAAAACATTTTTTAAATAAATAGTTGGGCCTTAAAAGAATCATCCTTTCGGGCTTTCCTGGTGGTGCAGTGGTTGAGAGTCTGCCTGCCAATGCAAGGGACACGGGTTCGTGCCCCGGTCCGGGAATATCCCACATGCCGCGGAGTGGCATGGCCCGTGAGCCATGGCCGCTGAGCCTGTGTGTCCAGAGCCTGTGCTCCGCAATGGACAATGGTGAGAGGCCCACGTACCGCAAAAAAAAAAAAAAAAAAAAATCATCCTTTCAATATAAATGGATAAGGTTTATTTTATTTTATATATTTTTTATTGAAGTATAGTCAGTTTACAATGTTGTGTTAATTACTGCTGTACAGTAAAGTGACTCAGTTACACACATACATACATCCTTTTTTATATTCTTTTCCATTATGGTTTATCCCAGGATGTTGAATATAGTTCCCTGTGTTATACAGTAGGACCTTCTTCTTTATCCATTCTATATGTAATAGTTTGTATCTACTAACCCCAAACTCCCAGTCCATCCTTTCCCCACCTCTCCTCCCCAGATAAGGTTTCTTTTAAATTGTGTGACCAGAACTGAAAATGGATATTTCTGCACAAAAATATTGGTTGCCCAATTTAGTCCCATTGTTTATTCACTCAGTGAATACTTATTTATTGCCTCCCATGGGTTAAGTGCTAGGAATAGAGTGATAACCAACTCAGACATAGTTCCTGACTTCTTGGGACTTTGACAATACATTTTTTATTATTTATGAGAATTTTTACAAATACTCTGGAGCTCTTTAAATCAACAAGTAATTATTGACTGAGCTCACAATAAATGCCTTGTCTAGATATATGAGATACACTGGTGAATAAAATAGACAAAGTTCCCTTCCTTCAGGGAGTTTATAGTCTAGCTGGGTGCAAAAGATAATGAACATAATAAATAAGTACTTTAAAAATGAGATGAGAATAAATAAGTGTTATGGAAGGAGGAAAAAGTAAAGCAAGATAGAAATGTGTCTGGAGCTTTTGAGAAAAACTAAGAAAGCCAGTGTGTCCGGAGTGGAGTGAGAGGGAGTGGAAGTAAGGTGAGAGAAGTAATAGGGCAGATTGAGTGGCTGTGTGGGCCCTTGTATGACTGTTAGTGTAACTGATGCCATCTTGGGGCCATACCATTCCTTCTGCTCTTCCACTGACCCTACCCAGGCCTGTACTGAGCAGTGAATCACTTCTTTGTTGTCAAGGTCTTTGTAGTTAATAGACATTGCTTACTAATCATTAGGACCGGGTAGCCTCTATGCTGTATTAGTCCCCAAACAAAAATAAAAACCTTCCCTGATGTTTTCCCGGTGTCCATGAGACTATTTACCCACCGCATGTCCTGTTTCCAAGCACCTACTCCCATGCCCTAGGTTAACCATTAAATTGTCCCCATGGCCACTTGGCGGTGCAGAGTGCAGCTGCGAATGCTTCCAGATCATTGTACGCCCAATTCCCATCCCACCCTGTAAGTTACCCCATAATAAACTGATCCATTGACTATATAGAGCTGCCTACCTCATTTTTCAGTCTCAAGATGCCCTCTCAGTTTGGTGAGCACTTTTCATTCCCTCCATCCTCCAACAGCCTTTACTTTGGCCTTTACTCCACATGAAAAGGGGAGCTACTGAGGGCTTTGAGCAGAGGGTTGACAGGGTGTGACTCTATTATAAAAGCATCCCTCTGCCTGTTGTCCTTAGAACAGTCTGGACAGAGTTGAGGAGAAGAATAAAAGCAAGGAGCCAGTTAGAAAAAATACCACAAGATCCAAGTTAGAGAAGGTAGTGGCTTGAACCAGCAGGCTAACAGTATAGATGCTAAGAAGGGGTCAGATTCTGCATTTATTTTGTTCCATATTGAGGATAGGAGTAGTCTTACCTCCTATATTTGTGGTGGGGACAATGAGATTGAACAGGAAAAGAGTTCAGCATGGTGGCTAGCACATAGTAATTGCTCAATAAACAACAATAATAATTATGACTATTATCCACAGGTCAGTGGTCAGCAGATAGTCCTCTGTCGTCCTGGAAGTGTAAAAAAAACACTCTCATATGCTAATAGAAAGTATTGAAAATGGGATTTGGGTTTGGACCCAAAGTGGGGAAGTCCCTCTCTCCTTCCTTTTTCCCACAATGCCTTTGCTTCAAGGCCAAGGTCAGCCACGACCACCCAGTGCTCATCCAGCGTCTGTGTCAGTGTACATCCGTCCTGATCTCTCAGCCCCCACCTTCTGACTCACGCCACCTTCCTTGTTTCACAAAACCAAGGCTCTGGAGTGAGTGAGCATAGTCTCCCCTCATGTATGGGAGCGCCTGATACCCTGAGCCTGAGTGACAAAAACCTTTTCATATGCCTTCATCCTGGGAAGGGGGGATGCTCATCTTGGGGGAGAACCTGGAGTCCTCATAGCCCCTTGGGCCATTGCTAAGGACCCATCTGGCTTGTCACAGGAGTTCTGAGAAACTCGTAGAGATAGAAATATCGGAAAGAGCTCAGTTCGCAGTAACTGGGATGCAGTATCCTCACCACTCACAGGAAAGGAGGTGGCACGAGAGAGTGCAGTCAAGTGGAATGGTTGGAGTATACTTTAGAGAAATTTCACCAAAAGGGAAAGTAGAGATGACGGTCTCTCTTTTTTTAATTCCCAACCAAAAAAAAAAAAAAAATTCTCCAGAACTTAAAACTATTTTAATCAGCTGAAAAACATACATGGGCTTTACAGCTCCAAGACAGCTTGCACAGGACCCGATAAATGCCTATCGCTCATTTGCATACGCTAACAGCTACACTTTAATCAGCCTCCTAATCCCTGATGGTATTAATGAATTTTTTATGCTTTTTTTTTTTAGTATCATGTTTGCTAATTCAAAAATGATCAGTGGCTTCTGTGTGCCTTTTTTTATGCAGAAAATAATGGGTGAGCTGGGTACTCCTGTTATCCCGCTCTCACAAATAATTAAGACTACAAAGGGTACAAATCAGTTTGAATGCGGTGCACAAAGGCATGGGCTCAGCAAAGGCCTCTCTCTGTTTCTGTTTCTCCCTCCCCCACCCCCTACTTTCTCTCTTTTTATTTGTTCCTTTTCTTTGACAAGAGGTGGTTTCCAAAGACATCTGGGCGGACCAGGAGCTGAACCATCCAAAATATTCATTCCCCGCCTCCCTCACCCCCATCACCACCACCAGGACCTGCAAAATAATGGGAGTTTCCATCTCAAAGGGTCTGGATGCCTCTCAAGCCTGGTTTTCAAAGCACAGACTGCAGTGGAAGGCAAAAAGGCAAAAAGAGAACTTTCTGATGGATGTCTCTCCCATATTTCACACCCTCCTTCCTTTTACTTTCCCAGTAAGAACCTGCCAGGCCTGGTGCTGCCAGGATCAGAGAAATGAGGAAAGGTTCTCCTCCCGCCCCAGGACTTGCTCCAGTTTGGCTCACAACAAGCCAGGCCAGCCAGAGACACGAGAGCCAGAGACAAGTCCCAGGGGCTCATGCAGCTATGGCACCTCTAAAATTAGGGCCAAGATTAGACATCTTAGACCTATTGGGGGAAAAAAACCCAAAAAACCCAAAAGAGAAGCTTTTGGTGAGTAGACCTCAGGTGGAATGGGAGAGGCCAGCATGGCAAATGGAAATTCACGAATAAGCCAAATTGTTTTAACCACCATGGCTGCCTAACAGAGAACAGAGTTCCCGGATTTACATTTCATCACCCCAGCCTGCCTTCTCATCATCACTAGTGCTGGACAGGTGAGGATCCAAAGCCACCAGCCAGAGAAAGGAGGAGGAGATGCCAGCCCTGGATAGTGAACTCTAAAACAGTGAAAAACCAACAATAAATATAAATACAATACAGTGCAGGTACCTCTATAATAAATTAGATGGTAAATTTACTAGATATTTTAACAAATTTTTAAAATGCTAGATGCAAAAATAAAATATCCAAAGCATCTCAAGATATAGAGTTACTTTTTAAACATTGGGGAGGAATCATGCCATTCATATATTTGGGGACATATGAATATTCTCTCTATATATACATACTATAATTTTTTTAATTTCCTTATTCAAGGGAATACTGGGAGAAGTGACGAGACAACCAAATTCGCAAAGTTCTTTTCACTGCGTAAAAAATAAAGTGTTGCATAAATATGTAATGATTATCAAGTCAATGGCCTCCCACTCTCTCATCACCCTGGCAACCTCTCACTAACCTGTGATCATTGGAAAATGGCTTAGGCTTCCAGACAGCTGAAAGTTCCAGGCAACTTTTTGACTTCTTGTCTCTCTTCTAGTTAAGTTCTTTTCTATATTCCTACCAGAACATTCTTTGGTACACGACAGTCACATTGAATTATTTTGGGGTGCCCTGACTCGAAAACACTATTTTGGGGATGCTATCACTGATATTGAGCTTATCTAATGGTGTAACATCTTCTTTAATTGTATGAAAAATGTTGGATCTAGGAATATAATTTGACTTTAAAGTTACCAGAAACCTAAGGATACATTTTACCTGGAGGGAATTGTATTCTACTTTCTAACTCATGAGGATTCAGATACTCTTTATCCAACTTCATTCCACTTACCTCATTCTCCTTTAGGTCATTTTAACCCCCATCAAGGCACCCACCCAACAATTTTTCAACAGATCTGTGCTGAGTGTCCACTGTGCCAGTC